>NC_044553.1:115395431-115444621 GCF_007565055.1 Rhinopithecus roxellana | reverse complement strand
GACTCTGCAAAGTTACATTTTGGAGCCCATAGTTTCCCATGGTGAAAAAAGAGGGATCCTAACATAAGAACTAAGAGAACTTTCTGAGAAATTACTTTCTGATATGTGACTTCATCACACAGCGTTCCACCCTTCCTTTCGTGGAACAGTTTCCTAAAACTGTTGTCATGGATTCGGCAAAGTGATATTTGGGAGCTCTTTGAGGGCTAGGGTGAAAAAGGAATTATCCTCACATAACAACTAAAGAGAAGCTTTCTGAGAAACCACATTGCCATGTGTGAATGCAACTCACAGAGTTACACGTTTCTCTTCAGTGATCAGTTTATTAACACAGTTATCTGGAAATTTGTAATTAGATACTTCATAGCGTAATGAAGCTTACGGTGACAAAGGAAATATCCTCAGATGAAAACTAAAAAAGAAGCATTCTTGGAAACTTCTTGGTGATGCGTGAATTCTTCTCACATAATTACACTTATGTTTCATGGAGCAGTCCATTAACACTGTCTTGAGGAAGCTCAGAAGTGCTTCTTTGGATCGCATTGAAGCCTACACTGATAAAGGCAATTTCATCAGTTCAAAAGGTGAAAGAAGCTTTCTGAGAATCTTCTTTCTGATCTGTGAATTCATCACACAGAGTTACAACGTATGCCTCAAGAAGCAGTTTGCTAACACTCTTTTCGTGGAATCTGGAAGTGATATTTGGTAGCCCTTAGGGGACCATGGTGAAAAAGGAAATGTCCTCACACAATAACTACAGAAACTTTCTGAGAGATTGCTTTCTTATGTGTGACTTCATCACGCAGAGTTCCACCCTTCCCTTCTTGAACAGTTTGCTAACACTATTCTCGTAGATTCTGCAATGGTATATTTGGGTGCTCATTGAGGGCTAGGGTGAAAAAGGAATTATCCTCACATAACAACTAAAGAGAAGCTTTCTGAGAAACTGCATTGCCATGTGAGAATGCAACTCACAGAGTTACACGTTTCTCTTCAGTGATCAGTTTGTTAACACATTTTTCTGGAAATCTGCAATTTGGTATTTCATAGCGCAATGAACCTTACGGTGACCAAGGAAATATCCACAGATGAAAACTGGAAGGAAGCTTTTTTACAAACTTCTTCGTGATGTTTGAATTCATCTCACAGAGTTACACTTATGTTTCGTGGAGCAGTTCATTAACACTATCTTTGAGGAAGCTGAGAAGGGCTTCCTTGGATCGCATTGAGGCCTACGCTGATAAAGGAAATTTCATCCGTTCAAAACGTGAAAGAAGCTTTCTGAGAAACTTCTTTCTGATCTGTGAATTTATCTCACAGAATTACAACCTATGCCGCAAGAAGCAGTTTGCTAACACTCTTTTCGTGCAATCTGGAAAGTGATATTTGGTAGCCCTTTGGGACCCATGGTGAAAAAGGAAATGTCCTCACATAATAACTACAGAGAAACTTTCTGAGAGATTGCTTTCTGATGTGGGACTTCATCACTCAGAGTTCCACCCTTCCCTTCATGGAACAGATTGCTGACACTGTTCTTGTGGATTCTGCAAAGGTATATTTGGGAGCACATTGAGGGCTAGGGTGTAAAAAGGAATTATCCTCACATAATAACTGAAGAGAAGCTTTCCGAGAAACTGCATTGCCATGTGTGAATGCAACTCACAGAGTTACACGTTTCTCTTCAGTGATCAGTTTGTTCACACAGTTTTCTGGAAATCTGCAATTTGGTATTTCATAGCGCAATGAACGTTACGGTGACAAAGGAAATATCCACAGATGAAAACTGGAAAGAAGCTTTCTTGGAAACTTCTTTGTGATGTGTGAATTCATCTCACAGAGTTATGCTTATGTTTCGTGGAGCAGTCCATTAACACTGTCTTTGAGGAAGGTGAGAAGGGCTTCCTCGGATCGCATTGCGTCCTAGGCTGATAAAGGAAATTTCATCCGTTCAAAACGTGAAAGAAGCTTTCTGAGAAACTTCTTTCTGATCTGTGAATTCATCTCATGGAGTTACAAGTTATGCCTCAAGAAGCAGTTTGCTAACACTCTTTTCGTGGAATCTGGAAAGTGATATTTGGTAGCCCATAGGGGCCCATGGTGAAAAAGGAAATGTCCTCACATAATAACTACAGAGAAACTTTCTGAGAGATTGCCTTCCGATGTGTGACTTCATCACAAAGAGTTCCACCCTTCCCTTCTTGGGACAGTTTGCTAACACTGTTCTCGTGGATTCTGCAAAGGTATATTTTGGAGCTCACTGAGGGCTAGGGTGAAGAAGGAATTATCCTCACATTATAACTACAGAGATGCTTTCTGAGAAACTGCATTGACATGTGTGAATGCAACTCACAGAGTTACACGTTTCTCTTCAGTGATCAGTTTGTTAACACAGTTCTCTGGAAGTCTTCAACTTGGTATTTCGTAGCGCAAAGAACCTTACGGTGACAAAGGAAAAATCCACGGATGAAAACTAGAAAGAAGCTTTCTTAGAAACTTCTTGGTGATGTGTGAATTCATCTCACAGCGTTACACTTAGGTTTGGTGGAGCAGTCCATTAACACTCTCTTTGAGGAAGCTGAGAAGGGCTTCCTTGGATCGCACTGAGGCCTACACTGATAAAGGAAATTTCATCCGTTCAAAACGTGAAAGAATCTTTCTGAGAAACTACTTTCTGATCTGTGAATTCATCTCACAGAGTTACAACCTATGCCTCAAGAAGCAGTTTGCTAACACTCTTTTCATGGAATCTGGAAAGTGATATTTGGTAGCCCATAGGGGCCCATGGTGAAAAAGGAAATGTCCTCACATAATAACTACAGAGAAACTTTCTGAGAGATTGCTTTCTGATGTGGGACTTCATCACTCAGAGTTCCACCCTTCCCTTCATGGAACAGATTGCTGACACTGTTCTTGTGGATTCTGCAAAGGTATATTTGGGAGCACATTGAGGGCTAGGGTGAAAAAGGAATGATCCTCACATAATAACTGAAGAGAAGCTTTCCGAGAAACTGCATTGCCATGTGTGAATGCAACTCACAGAGTTACACGTTTCTCTTCAGTGATCAGTTTGTTCACACAGTTTTCTGGAAATCTGCAATTTTGTATTTCATAGCGCAATGAACGTTACGGTGACAAAGGAAATATCCACAGATGAAAACTGGAAAGAAGCTTTCTTGAAACTTCTTGGTGATGTGTGAATTCATCTCACAGAGTTATGCTTATGTTTCGTGGAGCAGTCCATTAACACTGTCTTTGAGGAAGGTGAGAAGGGCTTCCTCGGATCGCATTGCGTCCTAGGCTGATAAAGGAAATTTCATCCGTTCAAAACGTGAAAGAAACTTTTTGAGAAACTTCTTTCTGATCTGTGAATTCATCTCAGAGAGTTACAACCTATGCATCAAGAAGCAGTTTGCTAACACTCTTTTCGTGGAATCTGGAAAGTGATATTTGGTAGCCCATAGGGGCCCATGGTGAAAAAGGAAATGTCCTCACATAACAACTACAGAGAAACTTTCTGACAGATTGCTTTCAGATGTGTGACTTCATCACACAGAGTTCCACCCTTCCCTTCTTGGAACAGTTTGCTAACACTTTTGTCGTGGATTCTGCAAAGGTATATTTGGGAGCTCATTGAGGGCTAGGGTGAAAAAGGAATTATCCTCACATAAAAACTAAAGAGAAGCTTTCTGAGAAACTGCATTGCCATGTGTGAATTCATCTCACAGAGTTACACTTATGTTTCGTGGAGCAGTCCATTAACACTTTCTTTGAGGAAGCTGAGAAGGGCTTCCTTGGATCGCATTGAGGGCTACGCTGATAAAGGAAATTTCATACATTCAAAACGTGAAAGAATCTTTCTGAGAAACTTCTTTCTGATCTGTGAATTCATCTCACAGAGTTACAACCTATGCCTCAAGAAGCAGTTTGCTAACACTCTTTTCGTGGAATCTGGAAAGTGATATTTGGTAGCCCATAGGGGCCCATGGAGAAAAAGGAAATGTCCTCACATAATAACTACAGAGAAACTTTCTGAGAGATTGCTTTCTGATGTGTGACTTCATCACACAGCGTTCCACCCTTCCCTTCCTGGAACAGTTTGCTAACACTTTTGTCGTGGATTCTGCAAAGGTATATTTCGGAACTCATTGAGGGCTAGGGTGAAAAAGGAATTATCCTCACATAAAAACTAAAGAGAAGCTTTCCGAAAAACTGCATTGCCATGTGTGAATGCAACTCACAGAGTTACACGTTTCTCTTCAGTGATCAGTTTGTTAACACAGTTCTCTGGAAGTCTTCAATTTGGTATTTCGTAGCGCAAAGAACTTTACGGTGACAAAGGAAAAATCCACGGATGAAAACTAGAAAGAAGCTTTCTTAGAAACTTCTTGGTGATGTGTGAATTCATCTCACAGCGTTACACTTAGGTTTGGTGGAGCAGTCCATTAACACTCTCTTTGAGGAAGCTGAGAAGGGCTTCCTTGGATCGCACTGAGGCCTACACTGATAAAGGAAATTTCATCCGTTCAAAACGTGAAAGAATCTTTCTGAGAAACTACTTTCTGATCTGTGAATTCATCTCACAGAGTTACAACCTATGCCTCAAGAAGCAGTTTGCTAACACTCTTTTCATGGAATCTGGAAAGTGATATTTGGTAGCCCATAGGGGCCCATGGTGAAAAAGGAAATGTCCTCACATAACAACTACAGAGAAATTTTCTGACAGATTGCTTTCAGATGTGTGACTTCATCACACAGAGTTCCACCCTTCCCTTCTTGGAACAGTTTGCTAACACTTTTGTCGTGGATTCTGCAAAGGTATATTTGGGAGCTCATTGAGGGCTAGGGTGAAAAAGGAATTATCCTCACATAAAAACTAAAGAGAAGCTTTCAGAAAAACTGCATTGCCATGTGTGAATGCAACTCACAGAGTTACACGTTTCGCTTCAGTGATCAGTTTGTTGGCACAGTTTTCTGGAAATCTGCAATTTGGTATTTCGTAGCGGAATGAACCTTACGGTGACAAAGGAAATATACACAGATGAAAACTAGAAAGAAGCTTTCTTAGAAACTTCTTGGTGATGTGTGAATTCATCTCACAGCGTTACACTTTGTATCGTGGAGACTCCATTAACACTGTCTTTGAGGAAGCTGAGAAGGGCTTCCTTGGATCACATTGAGGCCTACACTGATAAAGGAAATTTCATCCGTTCAAAACGTGAAAGAAGCTTTCTGAGAAACTTCTTTCTGCTCTGTGAATTCCTCTCATAGAGTTACAACCTATGCCTCCAGATGCAGTTTGCTAACACTCTTTTCGTGGAATCTGGAAAGTGATATTTGGTAGCACATGGGTGCCCATGGTGAAAAAGGAAATGTCCTCACATAATAACTACAGAGAAACTTTCTGAGAGATTGCTTTCTGATGTGTGACTTCAGACACAGAGTTACACCCTTCCTTTCTTGGAACAGCTTGCTCACACTGTTGTCGTGGATTCTGCAAAGGAACATTGGGGAGCTCATTGAGGTCTAGGGTGAACAAGGAATTATCCTCACATAATAACTAAAGAGAAGCTTTGTGAGAAACTGCATTGCCATGTGTGAATGCAACTCACAGAGTTACACGTTTCTCTTCAGTGATCAGTTTGTTAACACAGTTCTCTGGAAATCTGCAATTTGGTATTTCGTAGCGCAAAGAACCTTACAGTGACAAAGGAAATATCCACGGATGAAAACTAGAAAGAAGCTTTCTAAGAATCTTCTTCGTGATGTGTGAATTCATCTCACAGGGTTACACTTATGTTTCGTGGAGCAGTCCATTCACACTGTCTTTGAGGAAGCTGAGAAGGGCTTCCTTCGATCGCATTGAGGCCTACGCTGATAAAGGAAATTTCATCCGTTCAAAACGTGAAAGAAGCTTTCTGAGAAACTTCTTTCTGATCTGTGAATTCATCTCACAGAGTTACAACCTATGCCTCAAGAAGCAGTTTGCTAACACTCTTTTCGGGGAATCTGGAAAGTGATATTTGGTAGCCCTTAGGGGACCATGGTGAAAAAGGAAATGTCCTCACATAATAACTACAGAGAAACTTTCTGAGAGATTGCTTTCTGATGTGTGACTTCATCACACAGAGTTCCACCCTTCCCTTCTTGGAACAGTTTGCTAACACTGTTGTCGTGGATTCTGCAAAGGTGTATTTGGGAGCTCATTGAGGGCTAGGGTGAAAAAGGAATTATCCTCCAATAACAACTAAAGAGAAGCTTTCTGAGAAACTGCATTGCCATGTGTGAATGCAACTCACAGAGTTACACGTTTCTCTTCAGTGATCAGTTTGTTAAAACAGTTTTCTGGAAATCTGCAATTTGGTATTTCATAGCGCAATGAACCTTACGGTGACAAAGGAAATATCCACAGATGAAAACTAGAAAGAAGCTTTCTTAGAAACTTCTTGGTGATGTGTGAATTCATCTCACAGAGTTTCACTGATGTTTGGTGGAGCAGCCCACTAACACTGTTTTGAGGAAGCTGAGAAGGGCTTACTTGGATCGCATTGAGGCCTACGCTGATAAAGGAAATTTCATCTGTTCAAAACGTGAAAGAAGCTCTCTGAGAAACTTCTTTCTGATCTTTCATCTCCTAGATTTACAACCTATGCCTCAAGGAGCAGTTTGCTAACTCTCTTTTCGTGGAATCTGGAAAGTGATATTTGGTAGCCCACAGGGGCCCTTGGTGAAAAAGGAAATGTCCTCACATCATAACTACAGAGAAACTTTCTGAGAGATTGCTTTCTGCTGTGTGACTTCAACACACAGAGTTCCACCCTTCCCTTCTTGGAACAGTTTCCTAACACTGTTCTCGTGGATTCTGCAAAGGTATATTTGGGAGATCATTGAGGGCTAGGGTGAACATGGAAATATCCTCACATAATAACTAAAGAGAAACTTTCTGAGAAACTGCCTTGCCATGTGTGAATGCAACTCACAGAGTTACACGTTTCTCTTCAGTGATCAGTTTGTTAACACAGTTTTCTGGAAATCTGCAATTTGGTATTTCATTGCGGAATGAACCTTATGGTGAGAAAGGAAATATCCACAGATGAAAACTAGAAAGAAGCTTTCTCAGAAGCTTCTTGGTGATGTGTGAATTCATCTCACAGCGTTATACTTATGTTTCGTGGAGCAGTCCATTAACACTGTCTTTGAGGAAGCTGAGAAGGGCTTCCTTGGATCGCATTGAGGCCTACGCTGATAAAGGAAATTTCAACCGTTCAAAACGTGAAAGAAGCTTTCTGAGAAACTTCTTTCTGATCTGTGAATTCATCTCACAGAGTTACAACCTATGCCTCAAGAAGCAGTTTGCTAACACTCTTTTCGTGGAATCTGGAAAGTGATATTTCGTAGCCCATAGGGGCGCATGGTGAAACAGGAAATGTCCTCACATAATAACTACAGAGAAACTTTCTGAGAGATTGCTTTCTGATGTGTGACTTCATCACACAGAGTTCCACACTTCCCTTCTTGGAACAGTTTACTAACACTGTTCTCGTCGATTCTGCAAAGGTATATTTGGGAGCTCAATGACGGCTAGGGTAAACAAGGAATTATCCTCACATAATAACTAAAGAGAAGCTTTCTGAGAAACTGCATTGCCATGGTTGAATGCAACTCACAGACTTACTCGTTTCTTTTCAGTGATTAGTTTGTTAACACAGTTTTCTGGAAATCTGCAATTTGGTATTTCATAGTGGAATGAACCTTACGTTGACAAAGGAAATATCCACAGATGAAAACTAGAAAGAATCCTTCTTAGAAACTTCTTGGTGATGTGTGAATTCATCTCACAGAGTTGCACTTATGTTTCGTGGAGCAATCGATTAACACTGTCTTTGAGGAAGCTGATAAGGGCTTACTTGGAACGCATTGAGGCCTACGCTGATAAAGGAAATTTCATCCGTTCAAAACGTGAAAGAAGCTTTCTGAGAAACTTCTTTCTGATCTGTGAATTCACCTCATGGAATTACAACCTATGCCTCAAGGAGCAGTTTGCTAACTCTATTTTCGTGGAATCTGGAAAGTGATATTTGGGAGCACACAGGGGCCCATGGTGAAAAAGGAAATGTCCTCACATAATAACTACAGAGAAAAATTCTGAGAGATTGCTTTCTGATGTGTGACTTCATCACACAGAGTTCCACCCTTACCTTCTTGGAACACTTTCCTAACACTGTTCTCGAGGATTCTGCAAAGGTATATTTGGGAGCTCATTGAGGGCTAGGGTGATAATGGAAATATTCTCACATAATACCTAAAGAGAAGCTTTTTGAGAAACTGCCTTGCCATGTGTGAATGCAACTCACAGAGTTACACGTTTCTCTTCAGTGATCAGTTTGTTAACACAGTTTTCTGGAAAGCTGCAATTTGGTATTTCATAGCGCAATGAACCTTACGGTGACAAAGGATATACCACAGATGAAAACTAGAAAGAAGCTTTCCTAGAAACTTCTTGGTGATGTGTGAATTCATCTCACAGAGTTATACTTATGTTTCGTGGAGCAGTCCATTAACACTGTCTTTGAGGAAGCTGAGAAGGGCTTCCTTGGATCGCATTGAGGCCTACGCTGATAAAGGAAATTTCATCCGTTCAAAACGTGAAAGAAGCTTTCTGAGAAACTTCTTTCTGATCTATGAATTCATCTCACAGAGTTACAACCTATGCCTCAAGAAGCAGTTTGCTAACACTCTTTTCGTGGAATCTGGAAAGTGATATTTGGTAGCCCATAGGGGCCCATGGTGAAAAAGGAAATGTCCTCACATAATAACTACAGAGAAACTGTCTGAGAGATTGCTTTCTGATGTGTGACTTCATCACACAGAGTTCCACCCTTCCCTTCTTGGAACAGTTTGCTAACACTGTTCTCGTGGATTCTGCAAAGGTATATTTGGGAGCTCATTGAGGGCTAGGGTGAAAAAGGAATTATCTCACATAATAACTAAAGAGAAGCTTTCTGAGAAACTGCAGTGCCATGTGTGAATGCAACTCACAGAGTTACACGTTTCTCTTCAGTGATCAGTTTGTTAACACAGTTTTCTGGAAATCTGCAATTTGGTATTTCATAGCGGAATGAACCTTACGCTGACAAAGGAAATATCCACAGATGAAAACTAGAAAGAAGCTTTCGTAGAAACTTCTTGGTGATGTGTGAATTCATCTCACAGAGTTACACTTATGTTTCGTGGAGCAGTCCATTAACACTGTCTTTGAGGAAGCTGAGAAGGGCTCCTTGGATCGCATTGAGGCCTACGCTGATAAAGGAAATTTCATCCGTTCAAAACGTGAAAGAAGCTTTCTGAGAAACTTCTTTCTGATCTGTGAATTCATCTCACAGAGTTACAACCTATGCCTCAAGAAGCAGTTTGCTAACACTCTTTTCGTGGAATCTGGAAAGTGATATTTGGTAGCCCATAGGGGCCCATGGTGAAAAAGGAAATGTCCTCACATAATAACTACAGAGAAACTTTCTGAGAGATTGCTTTCTGATGTGTGACTTCATCACACAGAGTTCCACCCTTCCCTTCTTGGAACAGTTTGCTAACACTGTTCTCGTGGATTCTGCAAAGGTATATTTGGGAGCTCATTGAGGGCTAGGGTGAAAAAGGAATTATCCTCACATAACAACTAAAGAGAAGCTTTCTGAGAAACTGCATTGCCATGTGTGAATGCAACTCACAGAGTTACACGTTTCTCTTCAGTGATCAGTTTGTTAGCACAGTTTTCTGGAAATCTGCAATTTGGTATTTCTAGCGCAATGAACCTTACGGTGACAAAGGAAGTTTCCACAGATGAAAACTAGAAAGAAGCTTTCTCAGAAGCTTCTTGGTGATGTGTGAATTCATCTCACCGCGTTACACTTATGTTTCGTTGAGCAGTCCATTAACACTGTCTTTGAGGAAGCTGAGAAGGGCTTATTTGGATCCCATTGATTCCTACGCTGATAAAGGAAATTTCATCCGTTCAAAACGTGAAAGAAGCTTTCTGAGAAACTTCTTTCTGATCTGTGAATTCATCTCACAGAGTTACAACCTATGCCTCAAGAAGCAGTTTGCTAACACTCTTTTCGTGGAATCTGGAAAGTGATATTTGGTAGCCCATAGGGGCCCATGGTGAAAACGAAAATGTCCTCACATAATAACTACATAGAAACTTTCTGAGAGATTGCTTTCTGATGTGTGACTTCATCACACAGAGTTCCACCCTTCCCTTCTTGGAACAGTTTGCTAACACTGTTCTCGTGGATTCTGCAAAGGTATATTTGGGAGCTCATTGAGGGCTAGGGTGAAAAAGGAATTATCCTCACATAATAACTAAAGAGAAGTTTCTGAGAAACTGCATTGCCATGTGTGAATGCAACTCACAGAGTTACACGTTTCTCTTCAGTGATCAGTTTGTTAACACAGTTTTCTGGAAATCTGCAATTTGGTATTTCATAGCGGAATGAACCTTACGGTGACAAAGGAAATATCCACAGATGAAAACTAGAAAGAAGCTTTCTTAGAAACTTCTTGGTGATGTGTGAATTCATCTCACAGAGTTATACTTATGTTTCGTGGAGCAGTCCATTAACACTGTCTTTGAGGAAGCTGAGAAGGGCTTCCTTGGATCGCATTGAGGCCTACGCTGATAAAGGAAATTTCATCCGTTCAAAACGTGAAAGAAGCTTTCTGAGAAACTTCTTTCTGATCTGTGAATTCATCTCACAGACTTACAACCTATGCCTCAAGAAGCAGTTTGCTAACACTCTTTTCGTGGAATCTGGAAAGTGATATTTGGTAGCCCATAGGGGCCCATTGTGAAACAGGAAATGTCCTCACATGATAACTACAGAGAAACTTTCTGAGAGATTGCTTTCTGATGTGTGTCTTCATCACACAGAGTTCCACCCTTCCCTTCTTGGAACAGTTTACTAACACTGTTCTCGTCGATTCTGCAAAGGTATATTTGGGAGCTCATTGAGGGCTAGGTGAACAAGGAATTATCCTCACAGAATAACTAAAGAGAAGCTTCTCTGAGAAACTGCATTGCCATGTGTGAATGCAACTCACAGAGTTACACGTTTCTTTCAGTGATCAGTTTGTTAACACAGTTTTCTGGAAATCTGCAATTTGGTATTTCATAGCGCAATGAACCTTACGGTGACAAAGTAAATATCCACAGATGAAAACTGGAAAAGAATCCTTCTTAGAAACTTCTTGGTGATGTGTGAATTCATCTCACAGAGTTGCACTTATGTTTCAGTGGAGCACTCCATTAACACTGTCTTTGAGGAAGCTGAGAAGGGCTTACTTGGATCGCATTGAGGCCTATGCTGATAAAGGAAATTTCATCCGTTCAAAACGTGAAAGAAGCTTTCTGAGAAACTTCTTTCTGATCTGTGAATTCATCTCACAGAGTTACAACCTATGCCTCAAGAAGCAGTTTGCTAACACTCTTTTCGTTGAATCTGGAAAGTGATATTTGGTAGCCCATAGGGGCCCATGGTGAAAAAAGAAGTATCCTCACATAAGAAAAGAGAGAATCTTTCTGAGAGATTGCTTTCTGATATGTGACTTCATCACACAGAGTTCCACCCTTCCCTTCTTGGAACAGTTTGCTAACACTGTTGTCGTGGATTCTGCAAAGTGATATTTGGTAGCCCATAGGGGCCTGTGGTGAAAAATGAAGTATCCTCACTTGAGAACTAGAGAGAAGCTTTCTGAGAGATTGCTTTCTGATATGTGACTTGATCACACAGAGTTCCACCCTTCCCTTCTTGGAACAGTTTGCTAACACTGTTGTCGTGGATTCTGCAACGTGATAATTGGGAGCTCATTGAGGGCTATGGTGAAAAAGGAAATATCCTCAGATTAAAACTGGAAAGAAGGCTTCTGAGAAGCTGCATTGCCATGTGTGAATGCAACTCACAGAGTTACACGTTTCTCTTCAGTGATCAGTTTGTTAACACAGTTTTCGGGAAATCTGCAATTAGATACTTCATAGCGCAATGAAGCTTACGGTGATAGAGAATTATCCTCAGATGAAAAATAGAAAGAAGCTTTCTTAGAAACTTCTTGGTGATGTGCGAATTCATCTCACAGAGTTACACGTATGTTTCGTGGAGCAGTCCATTAACACTGTTTTTGAGGAAACTGAGAAGGGCTTCCTTGGATCGCATTGAGGCCTACGCTGATAAAGGAAATTTCATCAGTTCAAAACGTGAAAGAAGCTTTCTGAGAAACTTCTTTCTGATCAGAGAGTTCATCTCACAGACTTACAACATAGACCTCAGGAAGCAGTCTGCTAAAACTCTTTATGTGGAAACCTCAAAGTCATATTTGGGAGACCATAGGGGCCCATGGTGAAAAAGGAAATGTCCTCATGTAATAACTAGAGAGGTTTCTGAGAGATTGCTTTCCGATGTGCGATTTCATCACACAGATTTCCACCCTTCCCTTCTTGTAACAGTTTACTAACACGGTTATCGTGGATTCTGCAAAGTCATATTTCGGACCTCTTGAGGGCTATGGTGAAAAAGGAAATATCCTCATATCAAAACTGGAAAAAAGCCTTCTGAGAAACAGCATTGCCATTTGTGAATGTAACTCACAGAGTTACACGTTTCTCTTCAGTGATCAGTTTGTTAACACAGTATTCTGGAAATCTGCAATTGCTTATTTCATTGCGCAATGAAGCTTACGGTGACACAGGAAATATCCACATATGAAAACTAGAAAGAAGCTTTCTTAGAAACTTCTTGGTGATGTGTGAGTTCATCTCACAGAGATTCACTTATGATTCGTGGAGCAGACCACTAACACTGTCATTGAGGAAGCTGAGAGGGCTTCTTTGGATCACATTGAGGCCTACGCTGATAAAGGAAATTTCATCAGTTCAATACGTGAAAGAGGCTTTCTGAGAAACTTCTTTCTGATCAGTGAGTTCGCCTCACAGACTTACAACATAGACCTCAGGAAGCAGTTGGCTAACACTCTTTTCCTAGATACTGCAAAGTCATATTTGGGAGCCCTTAGGGGCCCATGGTGAAAACGGAAATATCCTCATATAATAACTAGAGAGAAGCTTTCTGAGAGATTGCTTTCTGATGGGTGACTTCATCACACAGAGTTCCATCCTTCCCTTCTTGAAACAGTTTGCTAAAACTGTTGTCGCGGCATTGCAAAGTGACATTTAGGAGCCCATAGTGGCTCATGGTGAAAAAAGAAGTATCCTCAAATAAGAACTAGAGAGAAGATTTCTGAGACATTGCTTTCTGATATGTGACTTCATCACACAGAGTTCCACCCTTCCCTTCTTGGAACAGTTTGCTAACACTGTTGTCGTGGATTCTGCAAAGTGATATTTGGGAGCCCATATCGGCACAGGGTGAAAAAGGAAGTATCCTCACATAAGAACTAGAGACAAGCTTTCTGAGAGATTGCTTTCTGATACGTGACTTGATCACACAGAGTTCCACCCTTCCCTTCTTCGAACAGTTTGCTAACACTGTTTTCGTGGATTCTCAAAGGTATATTTGGGAGCTCATTGAGGGCTAGGGTGAAAAAGGAATTATCCTCACATAATAACTAAAGAGAAGCTTTCTGAGAAACTGCATTGCCATGTGTGAATGCAACTCACAGAGTTACACGTTTCTCTTCAGTGATCAGTTTGTTAACACAGTTGTCTGGAAATCTGCATTAGATACTTCATTGCGCAATGAAGCTTACGGTGACAAAGGAAATATCCACAGATGAAAACTAGAAAGAAGCTTTCTTAGAAACTCCTTGGTGATGTGTGAATTCATCTCACAGAGTTACACTTATGTTTCTTGGGGCAGTTCATTAACACTGTCTTTGAGGAACCTGAGAAGGGCTTCTTTGGATCTCATTGAGGCCGATGCTGATAAAGGAAATTTCAAGAGTTCAAAACGTGAAAGAAGCTTTCTGAGAAACTTCTTTCTGATCAGTGAGTTCATCTCACAGAGTAAAAACATAGACCTCAGGTAGAAGGTTGCTAACACTCTTTTCCTGGAAATTGCAAAGTCATATTTGGGAGCCCATAGTTGCCCATGTTGAAAAAGGAAATATACTCACATAATAACTAGAGAGAAGCTTTCTGAGAGATTGCTTTCTGATGTGTGACATCATCACACAGAGTTCCACCCTTCCCTTCTTGGAACAGTTTGCTAACACTGTTGTCGTGGATTCTGCAAAGTGATATTTTTGAGCCCATAGGGGCCCTTGTTGAAAAAAGAAGTATCCTCACATAAGAACTAGAGAGAATCTTTCTGAGAGATTGCTTTCTGATATGTGACTTCATCACACAGAGTTCCACCCTTCACTTTTTGGAACAGTTTGCTAACACTGTTGTCGTGGATTCTGCAACGTGATATTTGGGAGCTCATTGAGGGCTTTGGTGAAAAAGGAAATATCCTCAGGTTAAAACTGGAAAGAAGCCTTCTGAGAAACTGCATTGCCATGTGTGAATGCAACTCACAGAGTTACACGTTTCTCTTCAGTGATCAGTTTGTTAACACAGTTTTAGGGAAATCTGCAATTAGATGCTTCATAGTGCAATGAAGTTTACGGTGATAGAGAATTATCCTCAGATGAAAAATAGAAAGAAGCTTTCTTAGAAACTTCTTGATGATGTGTGAATTCATCTCACAGAGTTACACGTATGTTTCGTGGAGCAGTCCATTAACACTGTCTTTGGGGACCCTGAGAAGGGCTTCCTTGGATCGCATTGAGGCCTACGCTGATAAAGGAAATTTCATCAGTTCAAAACGTGAAAGAAGCTTTCTGAGAAACTTCTCTCTGATCAGTGAGTTCATCTCACAGACTTACAACATAGACCTCAGGAAGCAGTCTGCTAAAACTCTTTATGTGGAAACCTCAAAGTCATATTTGGGAGACCATAGGGGCCCATGGTGAAAAAGGAAATGTCCTCATGTAATAACTAGACAGAAGCTTTCTGAGAGATTGTTTTCCGATGTGCAATTTCATCACACAGATTTCCACCCTTCCCTTCTTGTAACAGTTTGCTAACACGGTTATCGTGGATTCTGCAAAGTCATATTTCGGACCTCTTTGAGGGGTATGGTGAAAAACGAAATATCCTCAGATTAAAAGTGGAAAGAAGCCTTCTGAGAAACTGCATTGCCATGTGTGAATGCAACTCACAGAGTTACACGTTTCTCTTCAGTGATCAGTTTGTTAACACAGTTTTCTGGAAATCTGCAATTAGATACTTCATAGCGCAAGGAAGCTTCCGGTGACAAGGGAAATGTCCTCAGATGAAAACTAGAAAGAAGTTATCTTAGAAACTTCGTGGTGATGTGTGAATTCATCTCACAGAGTTACACTTATGTTTCGTTGAGCAGTGCATTAACACTGTCCTTGAGGAACCTGAGAAGGGCTTCATTGGAACGCATTGAGGCCTACGCTGATAAAGGAAATTTCATCAGTTCACAACGTGAAAGAAGCTTTCTGAGAAACTTCTTTCTGATCAGTGAGTTCATCTCACAGACTTAAACGTAGACCTCAGGAAGCAGTTTGCTAACACCCTTTTTGTGGAAAATGCAAAATGATATTTGGGAGCCCATAGGGACCCATGGTGAAAAAGGAAATATCGTAACAGAATAACTAGAGAGAAGCTTTCTGAGAGATTGCTGTCTCATGTGCAACTTCATCACACCGAGTTCCAGCCTTCCCTTCTTGTTACAGTTTGCTAACACTGTTGTCGTGGATACTGCAAAATGACATTGGGGAACTCATTGAGGGCTAAGGTGAAAAAGGAAATATCCTCAGATTAAAACTGGAAAGAAGAATTCTGAGAAACTGCTTTGGCATGTGTCAATGCAACTCACAGAGTTTCACGTTTCTCTTCAGTGATCAGGTTGTTAACACAGTTTTCTGCAAATCTGCAATTAGATACTTCAAAGCACAATGAATCTTACGGTGACAAAGGAAATTTCCTCAGTTGATATCTAGAAAGAAGCTTTCTTAGAAACTTCTTGGTGATGTGTGAAGTCATCTCACAGACTTACACATATGTTTCCTGGAGCAGTCCATACACACTGTCTTTGAGGAAGCTGAGAGGGCATATTTGGATCGCATTGAGGCCTACGCTGATAAAGGAAATTTCGTCAGTTCAAAACGTGAGAGAAGCTTTCTGAGAAACTTCTTTCGAATCAGTGAGTTCATCTCACATGCTTACAACATAGACCTCAGGAAGCAGTTTGCTAACACTCTTTTCCTGGAAACTGCAAAGTCATATTTGGCAGCCCATAGGGGCCCATGGTGAAAAAGGAAATATCCTCACATAATAACTAGAGAGAAGCTTTCTGAGAGATTGCTTTCTGATGTGTGACTTCATCACACAGAGTTCCACCCTTAACTTCTTGGAACAGTTTGCTAACACTGTTGTCGTGGATTCTGCAAAGTGATATTTCGGAGCTCTTTGAGGGCTATGGTGAAAAAGGAAATATCCTCAGATTAAAACTGGAAGGAAGCCTTCTGAGAATCTGCATTGCCATGTGTGAATGCAACTCACAGAGTTACACGTTTCTCGTCAGTGATGAGTTTGTTAACACAGTTTTCTGGAAATCTGCAATTAGATACTTCATGGCGCTATGAAGCTTACAGTGACAAAGGAAATATCCTCAGATGAAAACAAGAAAGAAGCTTTCTTAGAAACTTCCTGGTAATGTGTGAATTCATCTCACAGAGTTACACTTATGTTTCGGGGAGCAGTCCATCAACACTGTCTTTGAGGAAATTCAGAAGGACTTCTTTGGATCGCATTGAGGCCTACGCTGATAAAGGTAATTTCATGAGTTCAAAACGTGAAAGAAACTTTCTGAGAAACTTCTATCTGATCAGTGAGTTCATCTCACAGACTTACAACATAGATCTCAGGAAGCAGTTTGCTAACACTCTTTTCGTGGAAACTGCAAAGTCATATTTGGGAGCCCATAGGGGCTCATGGTGAAAAAGGTAATATCCTCACATAATAACTAGAGAGAAGCTTTGTGCGAGATTGCTTTCCGATGTGTGAGTTCATCACACAGAGGTCCACCCTTCCCTTCTTGGAACAGTTTGCTAACACTGTTGTCCTGAACTCTGCAAAGTGATATTTGGGAAAACATAGTGGCTCATGGTGAAAAAAGAAGTATACGCACATAAGAACTAGAGAGAAGCTTTCTGAGAGATTGCTTTCTGATGTGTGACTTCATCACACAGAGTTCCACCCTTCCCTTCTTGGAACAGTTTGCTAACACTGTTGTCGTGGATTTTGCAGAGCGACGTTTGGGAGCCCTTAGGGGCCCATGGTGAAAAAAGAAGTATCCTCACATAAGAAGTAGAGACAAGCTTTCTGAGAGATTGCTTTCTAATATGTGACTTCATCGCACAGAGTTCCACTCTTACCTTCTTGGAACTGTTTGCTAACACTGTTGTCGTGGATTCTGCAAAGTGATATTCCGGAGCTGTTTGAGGGCTATGGTGAAAAAGGAAATATCCTCAGATTCAAACTGGAAAGAAGCCTTCTGAGAAACTGAATTGCCATCTGTGAAAGCAAATCAGAGAGTTACACGTTTCTCTTCAGTGATCAGTTTGTTAACACCGTTTTGTAGAAATGTGAAATTAGATACTTCATAGCGCAATGAAGCTTATGGTGACAAAGGAAATATCTTCAGATGAAAACGAGAAAGAAGCTTTCTTAGCAACTTCTTGGTGATGTGTGAATTCATCTCACAGAGTTACACTTATGTTTCGTAAAGCGGTCCATTAACACTGTCTTTGAGGGACTTGAGAAGGGCCTCTTTGGATCGCATTGAGGCCTACGCTGATAAAGGAAATTTCATCAGTTCAAAACGTGAAAGAAGCTTTCTGAGAAACTTCTTTCTGATCAGTGAATTCATCTCACAGACTTACAACTTAGATGTCAGGAAGCGGTTTGCTAACACTCTTTTCGTGGAAACTGCAAAGTCCTATTTGGGAGCCAATATGGGCCCATGGCGAAAAAGGAAATATCCTCACATAATAACTAGAAAGAAGCTTTCTGAGACATTGCTTTCTGATGTGTGACTTCATCACACGGAGTTCCACCCTTCCCTTCTTGGAACAGTTTGCTAACACTGTTGTAATGGATTCGCAAAGTGACATTTGGTAGCCCATAAAGGTCCATTCTGTAAAAAGAAGTATCTTCATATAAGAACTAGAGAGAAGCTTTCTGAGAGATTGCTTTCTGTTATGTGACTTCATCACACAGAGTTCCACCTTTCCCTTCTTGGAACAGTTTGCTAACACTGTTGTCGTGGATTCTGCAAATTGATATTTGGGAGCTCATTGAGGCCTATGGTGAAAAAGGAAATATCCTCAGATTAAAACTGCAAAGAAGCCTTCTGAGAAACTGCATTGCCATGTGTGAATGCAACTCACAGAGTTACACGTTTCTCTTCAGTGATCAGTTTGTTAACACAGTTTTCTGGAAACTGCAATTAGATAATTAGCGCAATGAAGCTTACGGAGACAAAGGAAATATCCTCAGATGAAAACTAGAAAGAAGCTTTCTTAGAAACTTCTTGGTGATGTGTGAATTCGTCTCACAGAGTTACACTTATGTTTCGTGGAGCAGTCCATTAACACTGTCTTTGAGGAACCTGAGAAGGGCTTCCTTGGATCGCTGAGGTGTACGCTGATAAAGGAAATTTCATCAGTTCAAATCGTGAAAGAAGCTTTCTAAGAAACTTCTTTCTGATCACTGAGTTCAACTCACAGACTTACAACATAGATCTCAGGAAGCAGTTTGCTAACACTCTTTTCGTGGAAACTGCAAAGTCATATTTGGGAGCCAATTGGGGCCTATGGTAAAAAAGGAAATATCCTCGCATAATAACTAGAGAGAAGTTTTCTGAGAGATTGATTTCTGATGTGTGACTTCATCACAAAGAGTTCCACCCTTCCCTTCTTGGAACAGTTTGCTAACACTGTTTTCGTGGATTCTGCAAAGTGATATTTGGGAGCCCACTGGGGCCCACAGTGGAAAAGGAAGTATCCTCACATAAAAACTACAGAGAAGCGTTCTGAGACATTGATTTCTGATGTGTGACTTCATCACACAGAGTTCCACCCTTCCCTTCCTTGAACAGTTTGCTAACACTGTTCTCGTGGATTCTGCAAAGGTATATTTGGGAACTCATTGAGTGCTTGGGTGAAAAAGGAATTATCCTCACATAACAGCTAAAGAGAAGCTTTCTGAGAAACTGCATTGCCATGTGTGAATGCAACTCACAGAGTTACACGTTTCTCTTCAGTGATCAGTTGGTTAACACAGTTTTCTGGAAATCTGCAATTTGGTATTTCATAGCCCAATGAACCTTATGGTGACAAAGGAAATATCCACAGATGAAAACTAGAAAGAAGCTTTCTTAGAAACTTCTTGGTGATGTGTGAATTCATCTCACAGAGTCACACTTATATTTCGTGGAGCAGTCCATTAACACTGTCTTTGAGGAAGCTGAGAAGGGCTTCCTTGGATCGCATTGAGGCCAAGGCTGATAAAGGAAATTTCATCCGTTCAAAACGTGAAACAAGCTTTCTGAGAAACTTCTTTCTGATCTGTGAGTTCATCTCACAGACTTATAACTTAGACTTCAGGAAGCAGTTTGCTAACACTCTTTTCGTGGAATCTGGAAAGTAATATTTGGTAGCCCATAGGGGCCCATGGTGAAAAAGGAAATGTCCTCACATAATAACTACAGAGAAACTTACTGAGAGCTTGCTTTCTGATGTTTGACTTCATCACACAGAGTTCCACCCTTCCCTTCTTGGAACAGTTTGCTAACACTGTTTTCGTGGATTCTGCAAAGTATATTTGGGAGCTCATTGAGGGCTACGGTGAAAAAGGAATTTTCCTCACATGATAACTAAAGAGAAGCTTTCTGAGAAACTGCATTGCCACGTGTGAATGGAACTCACAGATTTACACGTTTCTCTTCAGTGATCAGTTTCTTAACACAGTTTTCTGTAATCTGCAATTAGATACTTCATAGTGCAGTGAAGCTTACGGTGACAAAGGAAATATCCTCAGATGAAAACTAGAAAGAAGCGTTCTTAGAAACTTCTTGGTGATGTGTGAATATACCTCACAGAGTTACACTTATGTTTCGTGGAGCAGTAGATTAACACTGTCTTTGAGGAACATGAGAAGGGCTTCTTTGGATTGCATTGACGCCGACGGTGATACAGGAAATTTCTTCATTTCAAAACGTGAAGGACGCTTTCTGAGAAACTTCCTTGTGATCAGTGAGTTAATCTCAAACACTTGAAACATAGACCTTGGGAAGCAGTTTGCTAACACTCTTTCTGTGGAAACTGCAAAGTCATATTTGGGAGCCCATAGATGCCCATGGTGATATAGGAAATATCCTCACATAATAACTAGAGAGATCCTTTCTGAGAGATTGCTTTCTGATGTGTGACTTCAGCACACAGAGTTCCACACTTCAATTCTTGGAACAGTTTGGTAACACTGTTGTCGTGGATTTTGCAAAGTGATATTTAGGAGTCCCATAAGGACCCATGGTGAAAATAGAAGTATCCTCACATAAGAACTAGAGAGAAGCTTTCTGAGAGATTGCTTTCTGATATGTGACTTCATCACACAGAGTTGCACCCTTACCTTCTTGGAACAGTTTGCTAACACTGTTGTCGTGGATTCTGCAAAGTGATATTTGGAGGCTCATTGAGGGCTATGGTGAAAAACGAAATATCCTCAGATTAAAACTGGAAAGAAGCCTTCTGAGAAACTGCATTGCCATGTGTGAATGCAACTCACAGAGTTACACGTTTCTCGTCAGTGATCAGTTTGTTAACACAGTGTTCTGGAAATCTGCAATTTGATACTGCTTATCGCAATTAAACGTATGGTGACAAAGGAAATATCCTCAGATGAAAACTAGAAAGAAGCTTTCTTAGAAAATTCTTGGTGATGTGTGAATTCATCTACCAGAGTTACACTTATGTTTTTGGAACAGTCCATTAACACTGTCTTTGAGGAACCTGAGAAGGGCTTCTTTGGATCGCATTGAGGCCTATGCTGATAAAGGAAATTTCATCAGTTCACAACGTGAAAGAACCTTTCTGAGAAACTTCTTTCTGATCAGTGAGTTCATCTCACAGGCTTAAAAGTAGACCTCAGGAAGCAGTTTGCTAACACTCTTCTCGTGGAAACTGCAAAATGGTATTTGGGAGCCAATAGGGACCCATGGTGAAAAAGGAAATATCGTAACAGAATGAATAGAGAGAAGCTTTCTGAGAGATTGCTGTCTCATGTGCGACTTCATCACACCGGGTTCCAGACTTCCCTTCTTGTTACAGTTTCCTAACACAGTTGTCGTGGATTCTGCAAAGTGACACTTGGGAGCTCATTGAGGGCTAAGGTGAAAAAGGAAATATCCTCAGATTAAAACTGGAAAGAAGACTTCTGCGAAACTGCGTTGGCATGTGTGAATGCAGCTCACAGAGTTTCACATTTCTCTTCAGTGATCAGGTAGTTAACACAGTTTTCTACAAATCTGCAATTAGATACTTCAAAGCGCAATGAAGCTTACGGTGACAAAGGAAATATCCACAGATGAAAACTAGAAAGAAGCTTTCTTAGAAACTTCTTGGTGATGTGTGAATTCATCTCACAGAGTTACACTTATGTTTCGTGGAGCAGTCCATTAACACTGTCTTTGAGGAACCTGAGAAGGGCTTCTTTGGATCACATTGAGGCCTACGCTGATAAAGGAAATTTCATCACTTCAAAACGTGAAAGAAGCTTTCTGAGAAACTTCTTTCTGATCAGTGAGTTTATCTCACTGACTTAAAACATAGAACTCAGGAAGAAGTTTGCTAACACCCTTTTCATGGAAACTGCAAAGTCATATTTGGGAGCCCATAGGGGCCCATGGTGAGAAAGGAAATATCCTCACATAATAACTAGAGAGAAGCTCTCTGAGAGATTGCTTTCTGATGTGTGACTTCTTCACACAGAGTTCCACCCTTCCCTTCTTGGAACAGTTTGCTAACACTGTTGTCGTGGATTTTGCAAACTGACATTTGGGATCCCATAGGGGCCTATGGTGAAAAAAGAAGTATCTTCACATAAGAACTAGATAGAAGCTTTCTGAGAGTTTGCTTTCTGACATGTGACTTCATCATACAGAGTTCCACCTTTCCCTTCTTGGGACAGTTTGCTAACACTGTTGTCGTGGATTCTGCAAAGTGATATTTGGGAGCTCATTGAGGGCTATGGTGAAAAAGGAAATATGCCCAGATTACAATTGGAAAGAAGGCTTCTGAGAAACTGCATTGCCAAGTGTGAATGCATCTCACAGACTTGCACGTTTCTTTTCAATGATCAGTTTGTTAACACAGTTTTCTGGAAATCTGCAATTAGATACTTCATAGCGCAGTGAAGCTTACGGTGACAAAGGAAATATCCTCAGATGAAAAGTAGAAAGAAGCTTTCCTAGAAACTTCTTGGTGATATGTGCATTCATCTCACAGAGTTACACTTATGTTTCGTGGAGCAGTCCATTAACACTGTCTTTCAGGAATCTGAGAAGGGCTTCTTTGGATCGCATTGAGGCCTGCGCTGATAAAGGAAATTTCTTCAGTTCAAAACGTGAAAGAAACATTCTGAGAAACTACTTTTTGATCAGTGAGTTCATCTCACAGACTTACAACATAGACCTCAGGAAGCAGTTTGCTAACACTCTTTTCGTGGAAACTGCAAAGTCCTATTTGGGAGCCCATAGGGGCCCATGGTGAAAAAGGAAATATCCTCACATAATAACTAGAGAGAAACTTTCTGAGTGATTTCTTTCTTATGTGTGACTTCATCACAGAGAGTTCCACCCTTCCCTTCTTGGAACAGATTGCTAACTCTGTTGTCTTGGATTTTGCAAAGGTACATTTCGGAGCCTTTAGGGGCCCATAGTGAAAAAGGAAGTATCCTCACATGAGAACTAGAGAGAAGCTTTCTGAGAGATTGCTTCTTGATATGTGACTTCATCACACAGAGTTCCACACTTCCCTTCTTGGAACAGTTTGCTAACAAAGTTATATTTCGGAGCTCATTGAGGGCTATTGTGAAAAAGGAAATATGCTTAGATTAAAACTGGATAGATTCCTTCTGAGAAACTGCATTGCCATATGTGAATGCAACTCACAGAGTTACACATTTCTCTTCAGTGATCAGTTCGTTAACACAGTTTTCTGGAAATCTGCAATTAGATACTTCATAGCGCATTGGAGCTTTCGGTGACAAAGGAAATTTCCTCAGATGAAAAATAGGAAAGAAACTTTCTTAGAAATTTCTTGGTGACGTGTGACTTCTTCTCTCAGAGTTACCCTTATGTTTCGTGGAGCAGTCCATTAACACTGTCTTTGAGGAAACTGAGAAGGGCTTCTTTGGATCGCATTGAGGCCTACGCTGATAAAGGAAATTTCATCTGTTAGAAACGTGAAAGAAACTTTCTGAGAAACTTCTATCTGATCCGTGAGTTCATCTGACAGACTTACAACATAGACCTCAGGAAGCAGTTTGCTAACACTCTTTTCGTGGAAACTGCAAAGTCATATTTGGAAGCCCATAGGGGTCCATGGTGAAAAAGGAAATATCCTCACATAACAACTAGAGAGAAGCTTTCTGAGAGATTGCTTTCTGATGTGTGACTTCATCACACAGAGTTCCATGTTTTCCTTCTTGGAAGAGTTTGTTAACACTGTTGTCGTGTATTCTGCTAAGTGATATTTGGGATCCCGTAGTGGCCCATGGTGAAAATAGCAGTATCCTCACATAAGAACTAGATAGAAGCTTTCTGAGAGATTGCTTTCTGATTTGTGACTTCATCACACAGAGTTCCACACTTCCCTTCTTGGAACAGTTTCCTAACACTGTTGTCGTGGATTCTGCAAAGTGATATTTGGGATCCCATTGGTTCCCATGGTGAAAAAAGAAGTATCGTCACATAAGAACTAGAGAGAAGCTTTCTGAGAGATTGCTTTCTGATATGTGACTTCGTCAGACAGAGTTCCACCCTTCCCTTCTTGAACAGTTTGCTAAAACTGTTGTCGTGGATACTGCACAGTGATATTTGGGAGCTCTTTGAGCGCTATGGTGAAAAAGGAAATATCCTCAGATTAAAACTGGAAAGAAGCCTTCTGAGAATCTGCATTGCCATGTGTGAATGCAACTCACAGAGTTACACGTTTCCCTTCAGTGATCAGTTTGTTAACACAGTTTTCTGGAAATCTGCAATTAGATATTCATAGCTCAATGAAGCTTATGGTGACAAAGGAAATATCCTCAGATGAAAACTAGAAAGAAGCTTTCTTAGAAATTTCTTGGTGATGTGTGAATTCATCTCACAGAGTTACACTTACTTTTCGTCGATCAGTCCATTAACACTGTCTTTGAGGAACCTGAGAACGGGTTCTTTGGATTGCATTGAGGCCTATGCTGATAAAGGAAATTTCATCAGTTCAAAACGTGAAAGAAAATTTCTGAGAAACTTCTTTCTGATCACTGAGTTCATCTCACGGAAATACAACATAGACCTCAGGAAGCAGTTTGCTAACACTCTTTTCGTGGAAACTGCAAAGTGATATTTGGGAGCCCATAGGGGCCCATGGTGAAAAAGGAAATATCCTCACATAATAACTAGACAGAAACTTTCTGAGAGATTGCTTTCTGAGATATGACTTCATCACACAGAGTTCCACCCTTCCCTTCGTGGAACAGTTTGCTAAAACTGTTGTCGTGGATTCTGCAAAGTGATATTTGGGAGCTCTTTGAGGGCTATGGTGAAAAAGGAAATATCCTCAGATTAAAACTGGAAAGAAGCCTTCTGAGAATCTGCATTTCTATGTGTGAATGCAACTCACAGAGTTACACGTTTCTCTTCAGTGATCAGTTTGTTAACACAGTTATCTGGAAATTTGTAATTAGATACTTCATAGCGTAATGAAGCTTACGGTGACAAAGGAAATATCCTCAGATGAAAACTAAAACAGAAGCATTCTTGGAAACTTCTTGGTGATGCGTGAATTCTTCTCACATAATTACACTTATGTTTCGTGGAGCAGTCCATTAACACTGTCTTTGAGGAAGCTCAGAAGTGCTTCTTTGGATCGCATTGAAGCCTACACTGGTAAAGGCAATTTCATCAGTTCAAAAGGTGAAAGAAGCTTTCTGAGAAACTTCTTTCTGTTCAGTGAGTTCATCTCTTAGACTTACAACTTAGACCTCAGGAAGCAGTTTGCTAACACTCTTTTCTTGGAAACTGCAAAGTGATATTTGGGAGCCCATAGGGGCCCATGCTGTAAAAGGAAATATCCTCACATAATAACTAGAGAGAAGCTTCCTGAGAGATTGCTTTCTGAGATGTGACTTCATCACACAGAGTTCCACCCTTCCCTTCCTGGAACAGTTTGCTAACCCTGTTGTCGTGGATCCTGCAAAGTGATATTTGGGAGCCCATAAGGGCCCATGGTGAAAAAAGAAGTATCCTCACATAAGAACTAGAGAGAAGCTTTCGGAGAGATAGCTTTCTAATATGTGACTTCATCACACAGAGTTCCACTCTTCCCCTCTTGGAACAGTTTGCTAACACTGTTGTCGTGGATTATGCAAAGTGACATTTGGGAGCTCATTGAGGGCTAAGGTGAAAAAGGAAATATCCTCAGATTAAAACAGGAAAGAAGCCTTCTGAGAAACTGCATTGCCATGTGTGTATGCAACTCACAGAGTTTCACGTTTCTCTTCAGTGATCAGTTTGTTAACACAGTTTTCTGGAAATCTGCAATTAGATACTTCATAGCGCAATGAAGCATACGGTGACAAAGGAAATATCCTCATATGAAAACTAGAAAGAAGCTCTATGAGAAACTTCTTGGTGATGTGTGAATTCATCTCACAGAGTTACACTTATGTTTCGGGGAGCAGTCCATTAACACTGTCTATAAGGAAGCTGAGAAGGGATTCTTTGGATCGCATTGAGGCCAACGCTGATAAAGGAAACTTCATGGGTTCAAAACGTGAAAGAAGCTTTCTGAGAATCTTCTTTCTGATCAGTGAGTTCATCTCACAAACTTACAACATAGACCTCAGGAAGCAGTTTGCTAACACTCTTTTCGCGGAATTTGCAAAGTGATATTTGGTAGCCCCTAGGGGCCCATGGTGAAAAAGGAAATGTCCTCACATCATAACTACAGAGAAACTTTCTGAGAGATTGCTTTCTGATGTGTGACTTCATCTCACAGAGTTACGCCAGTGTTTTTTGAAACCGTTTCTTAGGACTGTTTCCGTGGATTCCGAGAAGTGGTATTTCAGATGGCTTTGAAGAATAGAAGGAGAAAAGAAATATCCTCCAAGAAAAAGCGGAATCAAGCTTTCTGAGAAACTGCTTTGTGATATGTGAATTCATTTCACTGTGTTATATCACCCTTTCTCGGGGGAGTCTCCTAGCACTCATTTTGAGGAATCTCAGATGTGATGTCTTGGATATCGTGGAACCGCATGGTGAATAAGGAAGTATCCTCGGAGAAACCTGCAGAGAAGCCTTCTCAGAAACTTCTTTGTTGTGGGTGAATTCAGCCCACAGATGTCCATGATTGTTTTCACTGAGAAGCTTGCAAGCAGAGTTTTCGCAGAATCTGCAATAGTACACACCGTGGCGCTCCGAGACCACAAAAAACCTCGTCTTACTAAAGAAAGAAGCTTTCTGAGAAACCGCTTTGTGATGTGTGAATTCAACTCACTAAGTTACAGCTGTATTTCGTGGGGCCGTGGCCTAGCCCTACTTGTGTGGAATCTGAGAACAGATATTCCGGAACCCTTTGAAAACAATGGGGCCAATGGAAATATCTTCCAATAAAAATGAGAAAGAAGCTTTCTGAGAAACTTCTTTGTGCTCTGTGAATTCTTCTCACAGAGTTACAACTTAGGCCTCATGAAGCAGTTTGCTGCCTCACTTTTCGTGGAATCTGCAAAGGGATATTTGGGAGTCCATTGCGTCCCATTGTGAAAAAGGAAAAATCATCAGATAATAACTAGAGAAAAGCTTTCTGAGAGATTGCTTTCTGATGTGTGACTTCAGCACACAGAGTTCCACCCTTCCCTTCTTGGAACAGTTTGCTAACACTGTTGTCGTGGATACTGCAAAGTGACATGTGGGAGCTCATTGAGGGCTATGGTGAAAAAGGAAATATCTTCAGATAAACACTGGAAAGAAGCCCTCTGGGAAAAGGCACTTCGATGTATCAATGCAACTCACAGAGCTACACGTTTCTCTTCAGTGATCAGTTTGCTAACATAGTTTCCTGGAAATCTGCCTCGGGATATTTCTTAGTGCAAAGAAGCTAACGGTGTCAAAGGAAATATCCTCAGATGAAAACCAGAAAGAAGCTTTCTTAGAAACTTCTTGGTGATGTGTGAATTCATCTCACAGAGTTACACTTATGTTCCGTGGAGCAGTCCATTAACACTGTCTTTGGGGAACCTGAGAAGGGCTTCCTTGGATCACATTGAGGCCTACGCTGATAAAGGAAATTTCATCCGTTCAAAACGTGAAAGAAGCTTTCTGAGAAACTTCATTCTGATCTGTGAGTTCATCTCACAGACTTACAACTTAGACTTCAGGACGCAGTTTGCTAACACTCTTTTCTTGGAATCTGGAAAGTGATATTTGGTAGCCCATAGGGGCCCATGGTGAAAAAGGAAATGTCCTCACATAATAACTACAGAGAAACTTTCTAGAGATTGCTTTTTGATGTGTGACTTCATCACACTGAGTTCCACCCTTCCCTTCTTCGAAGAGTTTGCTAACACTGTTGTCGTGGATTCTATAAAGGTATATTTGGGAGCTCATTGAGGGCTAGGGTGAAAAAGGAATTATCCTCACAGAATAACTGAAAAGAAGCTTTCCGAAAAACTGCAATGCCATGAGTGAATGCCACTCACAGAGTTACACGTTTCTCTTCAGTGATCAGTTTGTTAACACAGTTTCCTGGAAATCTGCAATTTGGTATTTCATAGCGCAATGAACCTTATGGTGACAAAGGAAGTATCCAGAGATGATAACTAGAAAGAAGCTTTCTTAGAAACTTCTTGGTGATGTGTGAATTCATCTCACAGAGTTACACTTATGTTTCGTGGAGCAGTCCATTAACACTGTCTTTCAGGAAGCTGAGAAGGGCTTCCTTGGGTCGCTTTGAGTCCTACGCTGATAAAGGAAAGTTCATCCGTTCAAAACGTGAAAGAAGCTTTCTGAGAAACTTCTTTCTGATCTGTGTATTCATCTCAGAGAGTTACAACCTATGTCTCAAGAAGCAGTTTGCTAACACTCTCTTCGTGGAATCTGGAAAGTGATATTTGGTAGCCCGTAGGGGCCCATTTTGAAAAAGGAAATGTCCTCACATAATAACTGCAGAGAAACTTTCTGAGAGATTTCTTTCTGATGTGTGACTTCATCACACAGAGTTCCACTCTTCCCTTCTTGGAACAGGTTGCTAACACTGTTGTCGTGGATTCTGCAAAGGTATATTTGGGAGCTCATTGAGGGCTTGGGTCAAAAAGGAATATTCCTCACATAATAATTAAGAGAAGCTTTCCGAGAAACTGCATTGCCATGTGTGAATGCAACTCACAGAGTTACACGTTTCTCTTCAGTGATCAGTTTGCTAACACAGTTTTCTGGAAATCTGCAATTTGGTATTTCATAGCGCAATGAACCTTACAGTGACAAAGGAAATATCCACAGAAGAAAACGGGAAAGAAGCTTTCATAGAAACTTCTTGGTGATGTGTGAATTCATCTCACAGAGTTGCACTTCTGTTTCGTGGTGCAGTCCATTAACACTCTCTTTGAGGAAGCTGAGAAGGGCTTCCTAGGATCGCATTGAGGCCTACGCTGATAAAGGAAATTTCATCCGTTCAATACGTGAAAGAAGCTTTCTGAGAAACTTCTTTCTGATCTGTGAATTCATCTCACAGAGTTACAACCTATGCCTCAAGAAGCAGTTTGCTAACACTCTTTTTGGGGAATCTGGAAATTGATATTTGGTAGCCCTTAGGGGACCATGGTGAAAAAGGAAATGTCCTCACATAATAACTACAGAGAAACTTTCTGAGAGATTGCTTTCTGATGTGTGACTTCATCACACAGAGTTCCACCCTTCCCTTCTTGGAACAGTTTGCTAACACTGTTGTCGTGGATTCTGCAAAGGTATATTAGGGAGCTCATTGAGGGCTAGGGTGAAAAAGGAATTATCATCACAGAATAATTAAAGAGAAGCTTTCCGAGAATCTGCATTGCCATCTGTGAATGCAACTCACACAGTTACACGTTTATCTTCAGTGATCAGTTTGTTAACACAGTTTTCTGGAAATCTGAAATTTGGTATTTCATAGCGCAAGTGAACCTTATGGTGACAAAGGAAATATCCACAGATGAAAACTAGAAAGACGCTTTCGTAGAAACTTCTTGGTGAGATGTGAATTCATCTCACAGAGTTACACTTATGTTTCGTGGAACAGTCCATTAACACTGTCTTTCAGGAAGCTGACAAGGACTTCCTTGGATCGCATTGCGGCCTATGCTGATAAAGGAAATTTCATCCGTTCAAAACGTGAAAGAAGCTTTCTGAGAAACTTCTTTCTGATCTCTGAATTCATCTCACAGAGTTACAAAGTATGCCTCAAGAAGTAGTTTGCTAACACTCTTTTCGTGGAATCTGGAAAGTGATATTTGGTAGCCCATCGGGTCCTATGGTGAAAAAGGAAATGTCCTCACATAATAACTACAGAGAAACTTTCTGAGAGATTGCTTTCTGATGTGTGACTTCATCACACAGAGTTCCACCCTTGCCTTCTTGGAACAGTTTGCTAACACTGGTGTCGTGGATTCTGCAAAGGTATACTTGGGAGCCCATTGAGGGCTTGGGTGAAAAAGGAATTATCCTCACATAATAATTAAGAGAAGCTTTCTGAGAAACTGCATGGCCATGTGTGAATGCAACTCACAGAGTTACACGTTTCTCTTCAGTGATCAGTTTGTTAACACAGTTTTCTGGAAATCTGCAATTTGGTATTTCATAGCGCAATGAACCTGACGGTGACAAAGGAAATATCCACAGATGAAAACTAGAAAGAAGCTTTCTTAGAAACTTCTTGGTGATGTGTGAATTCATCTCACAGAGTTACACTTATGTTTCGTGGAGCAGTCCATTAACACTGTCTTTGAGGAAGCTGAGAAGGGCTTCCTTGGATCGCATTGAGTCCTACGCTGATAAAGGAAATTTCATCCGTTCAAAACGTGAAAGAAGCTTTCTGAGAAACTTCTTTCTGATCTGTGAATTCATCTCACAGATGTTACAACCTATGTCTCAAGAAGCAGTTTGCTAACACCTCTTTCGTGGAATCTGAAAAGTGATATTTGGTAGCCCATAGGGGCCCATGGTGAAAAAGGAAATGTCCTCACATAATAACTACAGAGAAACTTTCTGAGAGATTGCTTTCTGATGTGTGACTTCATCACACAGAGTTCCACCCTTCCCTTCTTGGAACAGTTTGCTAACACTGTTGTCGTGGATTCTGCAAAGGTATATTTGGGAGCCCATTGAGGGCTAGGGTGAAAAAGGAATTATCCTCACATAATAATTAAGAGAAGCTTTCTGAGAAACTGCATGGCCATGTGTGAATGCAACTCACAGAGTTACACGTTTCTCTTCAGTGATCCGTTTGTTAACACAGTTTTCTGGAAATCTGCAATTTGGTATTTCATAGCGCAATGAACCTTACGGTGACAAAGGAAATATCCACAGATGAAAACGGGAAAGAAGCTTTCTTAGAAACTAATTGGTGATGTGTGAATACATCTCACAGAGTTACACTTATGTTTCGTGGAGCAGTCCATTAACACTGACTATGAGGAAGCTGAAAAGGGCTTCCTTGGATCTCATTGAGGCCTAAGCTGATAAAGGAAATTTCATCCGTTCAACAAGTGAAAGAAGCTTTCTGAGAAACTTCTTTCTGATCTGTGAAATCATCTCACAGAGTTACGACCTATGCCTCAAGAAGTAGTTTGCTAACACTCTTTTCGTGGAATCTGGAAAGTGATATTTGGTAGCCCATAGGGGCCCAAGGTGAAAAAGGAAATGTCCTCACATAATAACTACAGAGAAACTTTCTGAGAGATTGCTTTCTGATGTGTGACTTCATCACACAGAGTTCCACCCTTCCCTTCTTGGAACAGTTTGCTAACACTGTTCTCGTGGATTCTGCAAAGGTATATTAGGGAGCTCATTGAGGCGAGGGTGAAAAAGGAATTATCCTCACAGAATAACTAAAGAGAAGCTTTCTGAGAAACTGCATTGCCATGTGTGAATGCAACTCACAGAGTTACACGTTTCTCTTCAGTGATCAGTTTGTTAACATAGTTTTCCGAAATCTGCAATTTGGTATTTCATAGCGCCATGAACCTTACGGTGACAAAGGAAATATCCACATATGAAAACTAGAAAGTAGCTTTCTTACAAAGAGCTTGGTGATGTGTGAATTCATCTCACAGAGTTACACTTATGTGTCGTGGAGCAGTCCATTAACACTATCTTTGAGGAATCTGAGAAGGGCTTCCTTGGATCGCATTGAGGCCTACGCTGATAAAGGAAATTTCATTCCGTTCAACACGTGAGAGAAGCTTTCGTAGAAACTTCTTTCTGATATGTGAATTCATCTCACAGAGTTACAACCTATGCCTCAAGAAGCAGTTTGCTAACTCTATTTCGTGGAATCTGGAAAGTGATATTTGGTAGCCCAATGGGTCCATGGGTGAAAAAGGAAATGTCCTCACATAATCACTACAGAGAAACTTTCTGAGAGATTGCTTTCTGATGTGTGACTTCATCACACAGAGTTCCCCCCTTCCCTTCTTGGAACAGTTTGCTAACAGTGTTGTCGTGGATTCTGCAAAGGTATATTTGGGAGCTCATTGAGGGCTAGGGTCAAAAAGGAATTTTCCTCACATATTAATTAAGAGAAGCTTTCCGAGAAACTGCATTGCCATGTGTGAATGCAACTCACAGAGTTACACGTTTCTCTTCAGTGATCAGTTTGCTAACACAGTTTTCTGGAAATCTGCAATTTGGTATTTCATAGCGCAATGAACCTTACGGTGACAAAGGAATATCCACAGATGAAAACTGGAAGGAAGCTTTCTTAGAAACTTCTTGGTGATGTGTGAATTCATGTCACAGAGTTACACTTATGTTTCGTGGAGCAGTCCATTAACACTGTCTTTGAGGAAGCTGAGAAGGGCTTCCTTGGATCGCATTGAGGGCTACGCTGATAAAGGAAATTTCATCTGTTCAAAACGTGAAAGAATCTTTCTGAGAAACTTCTTTCTGATCTGTGAATTCATCTCACAGAGTTACAAGCTATGCCTTAAGAAGCAGTTTGCTACCACTCTTTTCGTGCAATCTGGAAAGTGATATTTTGTAGCCCATAGGGGCCCGTGGTGAAAAAGGAAATGTCCTCACATAATAACTACAGAGAAACTTTCTGAAAGATTGCTTTCTTATGTGTGACTTCATCACACAGAGTTCCACCCTTCCCTTCTTGGAACAGTTTGCTAACACTGTTCTCGTGGATTCTGCAAAGGTATATTTGGGAGCTCTTTGAGGGCTAAGGAAGTGAAAAAGGAAAAAGGAATCATCCTCACATAATAACTAAGGAGCAGCGTTCTGAGAAACCGCATTACCATGTATGAATGCAACTCACAGAGTTACACGTTTCTCTTCAGTGATCAGTTTGTTAACACAGTTTTCTGGAAATCTGCAATTTGGTATTTCATAGCGCAATGAACCTTATGGTGACAAAGGAAATATCCACAGATGAAAACTGGAAAGAAGCTTTCTTAGAAACTTCTTGTTGATGTGTGAATTCTTCTCACAGAGTTACGCTTCGTGGAGCAGTCCGTTAACACTGTCTTTGAGGAAGCTGAGAAGGGCTTCCTTGGATCGCACTGAGGCCTACGCTGATAAAGGAAATTTCATCCGTTCAAAACGTGAAAGAAGCTTTCTGAGAAACTTCTTTCTGATCTGTGAATTCATCTCACAGAGTGACAACCTATGCCTCAAGAAGCAGTTTGCTACCACTCTTTTCGTGGAATCTGGAAAGTGATATTTGGTAGCCCTAGGGGCCCATGGTGAAAAAGGAATATGTCCTCACATAATAACTACAGAGAAACTTTCTGAGAGATTGCTTTCTGATGTGTGACTTCATCACACAGTTTCCACCCTTCCCTTCTTGGAACAGTTTGCTAACACTGTTCTCGTGGATTCTGCAAAGGTATATTTGGGAGCTTATTGAGTGCTAGGGTGAAAAAGGAATTATCCTCACAGAATAACTAAAGAGAAGCTTTCTGAGAAACTGCATTCCCATGTGTGAATGCAACTCACAGAGTTACACGTTTCGCTTCAGTGATCAGTTTGTTAACACAGTTTTCTGGAAATCTGCAATTTGGTATTTCATAGCGCAATGAAACTGACAGTGACAATGGAAATATCCACAGATGAAACAGGAAGGAAGCTGTCTTAGAAACTTCTTGGTGATGTGTGAATTCATCTCACAGAGTTACACTTATGTTTCGTGCAGTAGTCCATTAACACTGTCTTTGAGGATGCTGAGAAGGGCTGTCTTGGATCGCAATGAGGCCGTCACTGATAAAGGAAATTTCATCCGTTCAACACCTGAAAGAAGATTTCTGAGATACTTCTTTCTGATCTGTGAATTCATCTCACAGAGTTACAATCTATTCCTCAAGTAGCAATTTGCTAACACTCTTTTCCTGGAATCTGGAAAGTGCTATTTGGTAGCCCATAAGGGCCCATGGTGAAAAAGGAAATATCCTCACATAATAACTACAGAGAAACTTTCTGAGAGATTGCTTTCTGATGTGTGACTTCATCACACAGAGTTCCACCCTTCCCTTCTTGGAACAGTTTGCTAACACTGTTCTGTTCTCGTGGATTCTGCAAAGGTATATTTGGGAGCTCATTGAGGGCTAGGGTGAAAAAGGAATTATCCTCACATAACAGTTAAAGAGAAGCTTTCTGAGAAACTGCATTGCCATGTGTGAATGCAACTCACAGAGTTACACGTTTCTCTTCAGTGATCAGTTTGTTAGCCCAGTTATCTGGAAATCTGAAATTTGGTATTTCATAGCGCAATGAGCCTGACGGTGACAAAGGGAATATCCACCGATGAAAACTAGAAAGAAGCTTTCTTAGAAACTTCTTGGTGATGTGTGAATTCATCTCACCGAGTTACATTTATGTTTCGTGGAGCAGTCCATTAACACTCTCTTTGAGGAACCTGAGAAGGGCTTCCTTGGATCGCATTGTGGCCTATGCTGATAAAGGACATTTCATCCATTCCAAACGTGAAAGAAGCTTTCTGAGAAACTTCTTTCTGATCTGTGAATTCATCTCACAGAGTTACAACCTATGCCTCAAGAAGTAGTTTGTTAACACTCTTTTCGTGGAATCTGGAAAGTGATATTTGGTAGCCCATAGGGGCCCATGGTGAAAAAGGAAATGTCCTCACATAACTACTACAGAGAAACTTTCTGAGAGATTGCTTTCTTTTGTGTGACTTCATCACACAGAGTTCCACGCTTCCCTTCTTGGAACAATTTGCTAACACTGTTCTCGTGGATTCTGCAAAGGTTTATTTGGGAGCTCATTGAGGGCTATGTTGAAAAAGGAATTATCCTCACATAACAACTAAAGAGAAGCTGTCTGAGAAACTGCATTGCAATGTGTGAATGCAACCCACAGAGTTACACGTTTCTCCTCAGTGATCAGTTTGTTCACACAGTTTTCTGGAAATCTGCAATTTGGTATTTCATAGCGCAATGAAACTTACGGTGACAAAGGAAATATCCACAGATGAAAACTAGAAAGAAGCTTTCTAAGAAACTTCTTGGTAATGTGTGAATTCATCTCACAGAGTTACACTTATATTTCGTGGAGCAGTAAATTAACAATGTCTTTGAGGAAGCTGAGAAGGGCTTCCTTGGATCGCATTGAAGCCTAGGCTGATAAAGGAAATTTCATCCGTTCAAAATGTGAAAGAAGCTTTCTGAGAAACTTCTTTCTGATCTGTGAATTCATCTCAGAGAGTTACAACCTATGCCTCAAGAAAGAGTTTGCTAACACTCTTTTCGTCCAATCTAGAAATTGATAATTTTTAGCCCTTAGGCGCCCATGGTGAAAAAGGAAATGTCCTCACATAATAACTACAGAGAAACTTTCTGAGAGATTGCTTTCTGATGTGTGACTTCATCACACAGAGTTCCACCCTTCCCTTCCTGGAACACTTTGCTAACACTGTTCTCTTGGATTCTGCAAGGGTATACTTGGGAGCTCATTGTGGGCTAGGGTAGAAAAGGAATTATCCTCATATAACAACTAAAGAGAAGCTTTCTGAGAAACTGCATTGCCATGTGTGAATGCAACTCACCGAGTTACACATTTCTCCTCAGAGATCAGTTTGTTAACACAGTTTTCTGGAAATCTGCAATTTGCTATTTCATAGCGCAATGAACCTGACGGTGACAAAGGAAATATCCACAGATGAAAACTAGAAAGAAGCTTTCTTAGAAATTTCTTGGTTATGTGTGAATTCATCTCACAGAGTTACACTTATGTTTCGTGGAGCAGTCCATTCACACTGTCTTTGAGGAAGCTGAGAAGGGCTTCCTTGGATCGCATTGAGGCCTACGCTGAAAAAGGAAATTTCATCGGTTCAAATCGTGACAGAAGCTTTCTGAGAAACTTCTTTCTGATCTGTGAATTCATCTCACAGTGTTGCAACCTATGCCTCAAGAAGCAGTATGCTAACACTCTTTTCTTGGAAACTGGAACGTGATATTTGGTAGCCCATAGGGGCCCATGGTGAAAAAGGAAATGCCCTCACATAATAACTACAGAGAAACTTTCTGAGAGATTGCTTTCTGATGTGTGACTTCATCACATTGAATTCCACGCTTCCCTTCTTGGAACAGTTTGCTAACAGAGTTCTGGTGGATTCTGCAAAGGTATATTTGGGAGCTCATTGAGGACTAAGGTGAAAAAGGAATTATCCTCACATAACAACTAAAGAGAAGCTTTCTGAGAAACTGCATTGCCATGTGTGAATGCAACTCACAGAGTTACAGGTTTCTCTTCAGTGATCAGTTTGTTAAGACAGTGTTCTGGAAATCTGCAATTTTGTATTTCATAGCGCAAGGAACCTAACGGTGACAAAGGAAATATCCACGGATGAAAACTAGAAAGAAGCTTTCTTAGAAACTTCTTGGTGATGTGTGAATTCATCTCACAGAGTTACACTTATGTTTCGTGGAGCAGTCCATTCACACTATCTTTGAAGAAGCTGAGAAGGGCTTCCTTGTATCGCATTGAGGCCTCCGCTGATAAAGGTAATTTCATCCGTTCAAAACGTGAAAGAAGCTTTCTGAGAAACTTCTTTCTGATCTGTGAATTCATGTCACATAGTTACATCCTATGCCTCAAGAAGCAGTTTGCTAACACTCTTTTCTTGGAAACTGGAAAGGGATATTTGGTAGCCCATAGGGGCCCATGGTGAAAAAGGAAATGTCCTCACATAATAACTACAGAGAAACTTTCTGAGAGATTGCTTTCTGATGTGTGTCTTCATCACACAGAGTTCCACCCTTCCCTTCTTGGAACAGTTTGCTAACACTGTTCTCGTGGATTCTGCAAAGGTATATTTGGGAGCTCATTGAACACTAGGGTGAAAAAGGAATTATCCTCACATAACAACTAAAGAGAATCTTCTGAGAAACTGCATTGCCATGTGTGAATGCAACTCACAGAGTTACACGTTTCTCTTCAGTGATCAGTTTGTTAACACAGTGTTCTGGAAATCTGCAATTTGGTATTTCATAGCGCAATGAACCTTACGGTTACAAAGGAAATATCCACAGATGAAAACTAGAAAGAAGCTTTCTGAGAAACTTCTTGGTGATGTGTGAATTCATCTCACAGAGTTACACTTATGTTTCGTAGAGTAGTCCATTAACACTGTCGTTGAGGAGGCTGAGAGAGGCTTCCTTGGATCGCATTGAGGCCTACGCTGATAAAGGAAATTTCATCCGTTCAAAACGTGAAAGAAGCTTTCTGAGAAACTTCTTTCTGATCTGTGAATTCATGTCACATAGTTACAACCTATGCCTCAAGAAGCAGTTTGCTAACACTCTTTTCTTGAAATCTGGAATGTGATATTTGGTTGCCCATAGGGGCCCATGGTGAAAAAGGAAATGTCCTCACATAATAACGACAGAAAAACTTTCTGAGAGATTGCTTTCTGATGTGTGACTTCATCACACAGAGTTCCACCCTTCCCTTCATGGAACAGTTTAATAAAACTGTTCTCGTGGATTCTGCAAAGGTATATTTGGGAGCTCATTGAGGAATAGGGTGAAAAAGGAATTATCATCACATAATAACTAAAGAGAAGCCTTCTGAGAAACTGCACTGCCATGTGTGAATGCAACTCACAGACTTACACGTTTCTCTTCAGTGATCAGTTTGTTAACACAGTTTTCTGGAAATTTGCAATTTGGTATTTCATTGCACAGTGAACCTTATGGTGACAAAGGAAATATCCACAGATGAAAACTAGAAAGAAGCTTTCTTAGAAACTTCTTGGTGATGTGTGAATTCATCTCACAGAGTTACACTTATGTTTCGTGGAGAAGTCCATTAACACTGTCTTTGCGGAAGCTGAGAGGGGCCTCCTTGGATCTCACTGAGGCCTACACTGGTAAAGGAAATTTCATCCGTCCAAACTTGAAAGAAGCTTTCTGAGAAATTTCTTTCTGATCTGTGAATTCATCTCACAGAGTTACAAACTATGCCTCCAGAAGCAGTTGGCTAACACTGTTTTCGTGGAATCTGGAAAGTGATATTTGGTAGCCCATAGGGGCCCATGGTGAAAAAGGAAATGTACTCACATAATAACTACAGAGAGACTTTCTGAGAGATTGCTTTCTGATGTGTCTCTTCATCACACAGAGTTCCACCCTTCCCTTCTGGGAACAGTTTGCTAACACTGTTCTCGTGGATTCTGCAAAGGTATATTTGGGAGCTCATTGAGGTCTAGGGTGAAAGAGGAAATATCCTCACATAATAACTAAAGAGAAGCTTTCTGAGAAACTGCATTGCCATGTGTGAATGCTACTCACAGAGTTACACGTTTCTCTTCAGTGATCAGTTTGTTAACAGTTTTCTGGAAATCTGCAATTTGTTATTTCATAGCGCAATGAACCTGACGGTGACAAAGGAAATATCCACAGATGAAAACTAGAAAGAAGCTTTCTTAGAAACTTCTTGGTGATGTGTGAATTCATCTCACAGAGTTACACTTATGTTTCGTGGAGCAGTCCATTCACACTGTCTTTGAGGAAGCTGAGAAGGGCTTCCTTGGATCGCATTGAGGCCTACGCTGAAAAAGGAAATTTCATCCGTTCAAATCGTGACAGAAGCTTTCTGAGAAACTTCTTTCTGATCTGTGAATTCATCTCACAGTGTTGCAACCTATGCCTCAAGAAGCAGTATGCTAACACTCTTTTCGTGGAATCTGGAAAGTGATATTTGGTAGCCCATAGGGGCCCATGGTGAAAAAGGAAATGTCCTCACATAATAACTACAGAGAAACTTTCTGAGAGATTGCTTTCTGATGTGTGACTTCATCACATTGAGTTCCACCCTTCCCTTCTTGGAACAGTTTGCTAACACTGTTCTCGTGGATTCTGCAAGGTATATTGCGGAGCTCATTGAGGACTAGGGTGAAAAAGGAATTATCCTCACATAAAAACTAAAGAGAAGCTTTCTGAGAAACTTCATTGCCATGTGTGAATGCAACTCACAGAGTTACACGTTTCTCTTCAGTGATCAGTTTGTTAACACTGTGTTCTGGAAATCTGCAATTTGGTATTTCATAGCGCAAGGAACCTTACGGTGACAAATGAAATATCCACAGAAGAAAACTAGAAAGAAGCTTTCTTAGAAACTTCTTGGTGATGTGTGAATTCATCTCACAGAGTTACACTTATGTTTCCTGGATCAGTCCATTAACACTGTCTTTGAGGAAGCTGAGAAGGGCCTCCTTGGATCGCATTGAGGCCTACGCAGATAAAGCAAATTTCATCCGTTCAAATCGTGATAGAAGCTTTCTGAGAAACTTCTTTCTGGTCTCTGAATTCATCTCAAAGAGTTACAACCTATGCCTCAAGAAGCAGTATGCTAACACTCCTTTCTTGGAAACTGGAAAGTGATATTTGGTAGCCCATAGGGGCCCATGGTGAAAAAGGAAATGTCCTCACCTAATAACTACAGAGAAACTTTCTGAGAGATTGCTTTCTGATGTGTGACTTCATCACAAAGAGTTCCACCCTTCCCTTCTTGGAACAGTTTGCTAACAGAGTTCTGGTGGTTTCTGTAAAGGTATATTTGGGAGCTCATTGAGTGCTAGGGTGAAAAAAGAATTATTATCAATAACAACTAAAGAGAAGCTTTCTGAGAAACTGCATTGCCATGTGTGAATGCAAGTCACCGAGTTACACGTTTCTCTTCAGTGATCAGTTTGTTAACACAGTTTTCTGGAAATCTGCAATTCGGTATTTCATAGCGCAATGAACCTGACGGTGACAAAGGAAATAGCCAGAGATGAAAACTAGAAAGAAGCTTTCTTAGAAACTTCTTGGTGATGTGTGAATTCATCTCACAGAGTTACACTTATGTTTCCTGCAGCAGTCCATTCACACTGTCTTTGAGGAAGCTGAGAAGGGCTTCCTTGGATCGCATTGAGGCCTACGCTGATAAAGGAAATTTCATCCGTTCAAAACGTAAAAGAAGCTTTCTGAGAAACTTCTTTCAGATCTGTGAATTCATCTCACAGATTTGCAACCTATGCCTCAAGAAGCAGTATGCTAACACTCTTTTCGTGGAATCTGGAAAGTGACATTTGGTAGCCCATAGGGGCCCATGGTGAAAAAGGAAATGTCCTCACATAATAACTACAGAGAAACGTTCTGAGAGATTGCTTTCTGATGTGTGGCTTCATCACACAGAGTTCCACCCTTCCCTTCTGGGAACAGTTTGCTAACACGGTTCTCGTGGATTCTGCAAAGGTATATTTGGGAGCTCATTGAGGACTAGGGTGAAAAAGGAATTATCCTCACATAATAACTAAAGAGAAGCTTTCTGAGAAACTGCATTGCCATGTCTGAATGCAACTCACAGAGTTACACGTTTGTCTTCAGTGATCAGTTTGTTAACACAGTTTTCTTGAAATCTGCAATATGGTATTTCATAGCGCAATGAACCTGACGGTGACAAAGGAAATATCTACAGATGAAAACTAGAAAGAAGCTTTCTTAGAAACTTCTTGGTGATGTGTGAAGTCATCTCACAGAGTTACACTTATGTTTCGTGGAGCAGTCCATTAACACTGTCTTTGAGGAACCTGAGAAGGGCTTCTTTGGATCGCATTGAAGCCTACGCTGATAAAGGTAATTTCATCCGTTCAAGACGTGAAAGAAGCTTTCTGAGAAATTTCTTTCTGATCTGTGAATTCATGTCACAGAGTTACAACCTATGCCTCAAGAAGCAGTTTGCTAACACTCTTTTCTTGGAAACTGGAAAGTGATATTTGGTAGCCCATAGGGGCCCATGGTGAAAAAGAAATATCCTCACATAATAACTACAGAGAAACTTTCTGAGAGATTGCTTTCTCATGTGTGACTTCATCACACAGAGTTCCACCCTTCCCTTCTTGGAACAGTTTGCTAACACTGTTCTCGTGTATTCTGCAAAGGTATATTTGGGAGCTCATTGAGGACTAGGGTGAAAAAGGAATTATCCTCACATAACAACTAAAGAGAATCTTCTGAGAACCTGCATTGCCATGTGTGAATGCAACTCACCGAGTTACACGTTTCTCTTCAGTGATCAGTTTGTTAACACAGTGTTCTGGAAATCTGCAATTTGGTATTTCATAGCGCAATGAACCTTACGGTTAAAAATTAAATATCCACAGATGAAAACTGGAAGGAAGCTTTCTTAGAAACTTCTTGGTGATGTGTGAATTCATCTCACAGAGTAACACTTATGTTTCGTGGAGTAGTCCATTAACACTGTCTTTTAGGAAGCTGAGAGGGGCTTCCATGGATCTCATTGAGGCCTAGGCTGATAAAGGAAATTTCATCCGTTCAAAACTTGAAAGAAGCTTTCTGAGAAATTTCTTTCTGCTCTGTGAATTCATCTCACAGAGTTACAAACTATGCCTCAAGAAGCAGTTTGCTATCACTGTTTTCGTGGAATCTGGAAAGTGATATTTGGTAGCCCATAGGGGCCCATGGTGAAAAAGGAAATGTCCTCACATAAAAACTACAGAGAAACTTTCTGAGAGATTGCTTTCTGATGTGTGACTTCATCACACAGAGTTCCACACTTCCCTTCTTGGAACAGATTGCTAACACTGTTCTCGTGGATTCTGCAAAGGTATATTTGGGCGCTCATTGAGGGCTAGGGTGAAAAAGGAATTATCCTCACATAACAACTAAGGAGAAGCTTTCTGAGAAACTGCATTGCCATGTGTGAATGCAATTCACAGAGTTACACGTTTCTCTTCAGTGATCAGTTTGTTAACACAGTTTTATGGAAATCTGCAAATTGGTATTTCATAGCGCAATGAATCTGACGGTGACAAAGGAAATATCCACAGATGAAAACTACAAAGAAGCTTTCTTAGAAACTTCTTGGTGATGTGTGAAGTCATCTCACAGAGGTACCCTTATGTTTCGTGGAGCTGTCCATTAACTCTGTCTTTGAGGAAGCTGAGAATGGCTTCCTTGGATCGCATTGAGGCCTACGCTGATAAAGGACATTTCATCCGTTCAAAACGTGAAAGAAGCTTTCTGAGAGACTTCTTTCTTATCTGTGAATTCATCTCTCAGAGTTACAACCTATGCCTCAAGAAGCAGTTTGCTAACACTCTTTTCGTGGAATCTGGAAAGTGATATTTGGTAGCCCCTAGGGGCCCATGGTGAAAAAGGAAATGTCCTCACATATTAACTACAGAGAAACTTTCTGAGAGATTGCTTTCTGATGTGTGTTTTCATCACACCGAGTTCCACCCATCCCTTCTTGGAACAGTTTGCTAACACTGTTCTCGTCGATTCTTCAAAGGTATTTTTGGGAGCTCATTGAGGGCTAGGGTGAAAAAGGAATTATCCTCACATAACAACTAAAGAGAAGCTTTCTGAGAAACTGCATTGCCATTTGTGAATGCAACTCACAGAGTTACACGTTTCTCTTCAGTGATCAGTTTGTGAACACAGTTTTCTGGAAATCTGCAATTTGGTATTTCATAGCGCAATGAACCTGACGGTGACAATGGAAATATCCACAGATGAAAACTAGAAAGAAGCTTTCTTAGAAACTTCTTGGTGATGTGTGCATTCACCTCACAGAGTTACACTTATGTTTCGTGGAGCAGTCCATTAACACTCTCTTTGAGGAAGCTGAGAAGGGCTTCCTTGGATCGCTTTGAGCCCTACGCTGATAAAGGACATTTCATCCGTTCAAAACGTTACAGAAGCTTTCTGAGAAAATTCTTTCTGATCTGTGAATTCATCTCACAGAGTTACAACATATGCCTCAAGATGCAGTTTGCTAACACACTTTCGTGGAATCTGGAAGGTGATATTTGGTAGCCCCTAGGGGCCCATGGTGAAAAAGGAAATGTCCTCACATAACAACTACAGAGAAACTTTCTGAGAGATTGCTTTCTGATGTGTGACTTCATCACACAGAGTTCCAAACTTCCCTTCTTGGAACAGTTTGCCAAAACTGTTGTCGTGGATTCTGCAAAGGTATATTTGGGAGCTCATTGAGGGCTAGGGTGAAAAAGGAATTATCCTCACATAATAACTGAAGAGAAACTTTCTGAGTAACTGCATTGCCATGTGTGAATGCAACTCACAGAGTTACACGTTTCTCTTCAGTGATCAGTATGTTAACACAGTTTTCTGGAAATCTGCAATTTGGTATTTCATAGCGGAGTGAACCTTACGGTGACAAAGGAAATACCCAAAGATGAAAACTAGAAAGAAGCTTTGTTAGAAACCTCTTGGTGATGTGTGAATTCATCTCACAGAGTTGCACTTATGTTTCGTGGAGCAGTCCTTTAACACTGTCTTTAAGGAGGCTGAGAATGGCTCCTTGGATCGCATTGAGGCCTACGCTGATAAAGGAAATTTCATCCGTTCAACACGTGAAAGAAGCTTTCTGAGAAACTTCTTTCTGATCTGTGAATTCATCTCACAGAGTTACAACCTATGCCTCAAAAGCAGTTTGCTAACACTCTTTTCGTGGAATCTGAAAGTGTTATTTGGTAGCCCATAGGGGCCCATGGTGAAAAAGGAAATGTCCTCACATAATATCTACAGTGAAACTTTCCGAGAGATTGCTTTCTGATGTGTGACTTCATCACACAGAGTTCCACCCTTCCCTTCTTGGAAGAGTTTGCTAACAATTTTGTCGTGGATTCTGCAAAGGTATATTTGGGAGCTCATTGAGGGCTAGGGTGAAAAAGGAATTATCCTCACATAATAACTAAAGAGAAGCTTTCTGAGAAACTGCATTGCCATGTGTGAATGCAACTCACAGAGTTACACGTTTCTCTTCAGTGATCAGTTTGTTAACACAGTTTTCTGGAATTCTGCTATTTGGTATTTCATAGCGCAATGAACCTTACCGTGACAAAGGAAATATCCACAGAGGAAAACTAGAAAGAAGCTTTCTTAGAAACTTCTTGGTGATGTGTGAATTCACCTCACAGAGTTACACTTATGTTTCGTGGAGCTGTCCATTAACACTGTCTTTGAGGAAGCTGAGAAGGGCTTCCTTGGATCGCACTGAGGCCTACACTGATAAAGGAAATTTCATCCGTTCAAAACGTGAAAGAAACATTCTGAGAAACTTCTTTCTGATCCGTGAATTCATCTCACAGAGTTACAACCTATGCCTCAAGAAGCACTTTGCTAACACTCTTTTCGTGGAATCTGGAAAGTGATATTTGGTAGCCCATAGGGGCCCATTGTGAAAAAGGAAATGACCTCACATAATAACTACAGAGAAACTTTCTGAGAGATTGCTTTCGATGTGTGACTTCATCATACTGAGTTCCACACTTCCCTTCTTGGAACACTTTGCTAACACTGTTGTCGTGGATTCTGTAAAGGTATATTTGGGAGCTCATTGAGGGCTAGGGTGAAAAGGGATTTATCCTCACATAATAACTAAAGAGAAGCTTTCTGAAAAACTGCATTGCCATGTGTGAATGCAACTCACAGAGTTACACGTTTCTCTTCAGTGATCAGTTTGTGAACACAGTTTTCTGGAAATCTGCATTTTGGTATTTCATAGCGCAATGAACCTTACGGTGAAAACGGAAATATCCACAGATGAAAAGTAGAAAGAAGCTTTCTGAGAAACTTCTTGGTTATGTGTGAATTCATCTCACAGAGTTACACTTATGTTTCGTGGAGCAGTCCATTCACACTGTCTTTGAGGAAGCTGAGAAGGGCTTCCTTGGATCGCATTGAGGCCTACGCTGATAAAGGAAATTTCATCCATTCAAAACGTGAAAGAAGCTTTCTGAGAAAATTCTTTCTGATCTGTGAATTCATCTCAAAGAGTTACTAATTATGCCCCAAGAAGCAGTTTGCTAACACTCTTTTCGTGGAATCTGGAAAGTGATATTTGGTAGACCAAAGAGGCCCATGGTGAAAAAGGAAATGTCCTCACATAATAACTACAGAGAAACTTTCTAAAGATTCCTTTCTGATGTGTGACTTCATCACACAGAGTTCCACCCTTCCCTTCCTGGAACAGTTTGCTAACACTGTTCTCGTGGATTCTGCAAAGGTGTATTTGGGAGCTCATTGAGGGTTAGGGTGAAAAAGGAATTATCCAAACATAATAACTAAAGAGAAGCCTCTGAGAAACTGCATTGCAATGTGTGAATGCAACTCACAGAGTTACACGTTTCTCTTCAGTGATCAGTTTGTTAACACAGTTTTCTGGGATTCTGCAATTTGGTATTTCATAGCGCAATGAACCTTACGGTGACAAAGGAAATATCCAAAGATGAAAAGTAGAAAGAAGCTTTCTGAGAAACTTCTTGGTGATCTGTGAAATTATCTCACAGAGTTACACTTACGTTTCTTGGAGCAGTCAATTATCACTGTCTTTGAGGAAGGTGAGAAGGGCTACCTTGGATCGCATTGAGGCCTACGCTGATAAAGGAAATTTCATCGCTTCAAAACGTGAAAGAAGCTTTCTGAGAAACTTCTTTCTGGTCTGTGAATTCATCTCACAGAGTGACAACTTATGCCTCAAGAAGCAGTTTGCTAACACTCTTTTCGTGGAATCCAGAAAGTGATATTTGGTAGCCCATAGGGGCCCATGGTGAAAAAGGAAATGTCCTCACATAATAACTACAGAGAAACTTTCTGAGAGATTGCTTTCTGATGTGTGACTTCATCACACAGAGTTCCACCCTTCCCTTCTTGGAACAGTTTGCTAACACTGTTGTCGGGGATTCTTCAATGGTATATTTGGGAGCTCATTGAGGGCTAGGGTGAAAAAGGAACTATCCTCACATAATAACTAAAGAGAAGCTTTCTGAGAAACTGCATTGCCATGTGTAAATGCAACTCACAGAGTTACACGTTTCTCTTCAGTGATCAGTTTGTTAACACAGTTTTCTGGATATCTGCAATTTGGTATTTCATAGCGCAACGAACCTTACGGTGACAAAGGAAATATCCACAGATTAAAACTGGAAAGGAGCTTTCTTAGAAACTTCTTGGTGATGTGTAAATTCATCTCACAGAGCTACAGTGATGTTTCGTGGAGCAGTCCATTAACACTGTCTTTGAGGAAGCTGAGAAGGGCTTCCTTGGATCGCATTGAGGCCTACGCTGATAAACGAAATTTTATCCGTTCAAAACGTGAAAAAAGCTTTCTGAGAAACTTCTTTCTGATCTGTGAATTCATCTCTCAGAGTTACAACCTATGCCTCAAGAAACAGTTTGCTAACACTCTTTTCGTGGAATCTGGAAAGTGATATTTGGTAGCCCATAGGGGCACATGGTGAAAAAGGAAATGTCCTCACATAATAACTACAGAGAAACTTTCTGAGAGATTGCTTTCTGATGTGTGACTTCATCACACAGAGTTCCACCCTTCCCTTCTTGGAACAGTTTGCTAACACTGTTCTCGTGGATTCTGCAAAGGTATATTTGGGAGCTCATTGAGGGCTAGGGTGAAAAAGGAATTATCCTCACATAGTAACTAAAGAGAATCTTTCTGAGACACTGCATTGCCATGTGTGAATGCAACTCACAGAGTTACACGTTTCTCTTCAGTGATCAGTTTGTTAACACAGTTCTATGGAAATCTGCAATTTGGTATTTCATAGCGCAATGAACCTGACGGTGACAAAGGAAATATCCACAGATGAAAACTAGAAAGAACTTTCTTAGAAACTTCTTGGTGATGTGTGAATTCATCTCAAAGAGTTCCACTTATGTTTCGTGGAGCAGTCCGTTAACACTGTCTTTGAGGAAGCCTAGAAGGGCTACCTTGGATTGCACTGAGGCCTACGCTGATAAAGGAAATTTCATCCGTTCAAAACGTGAAAGAAGCTTTCTGAGAAACTTCTTTCTGATCTGTGAATTCATCTCAAAGAGTTACACTTCTGTTTCGTGGAGCAGTCCATTAACACTGTCTTTGAGGAAGCTGAGAAGGGCTTCCTTGGATCGCATTGAGGCCTACACTGATAAAGGAAATTTCATCCGTTCAAAAAGTGAAAGAAACTTTCTGAGAAAATTCTTTCTGATCTGTGAATTCATCTCCAAGAGTTATACCTTATGCCTCTAGAAGCAGTTTGCTAACACTCTTATCATGGGATCTGGAATGTGATATTTGGAAGCCCATAGGGACCCATGGTGAAAAAGCAAATGTCCTCACATCATAATTACAGAGAAACTTTCTGAGAGATTGCTTTCTGATGTGTGATTTCATCACACAGATTTCCACCCTTCCCTTCTTGGAACAGTTTGCTAACACTGTTCTCGTGTATTCTGCAAAGGTATATTTGGGAGCTCATTTGGGATCGCATTGAGGCCTACGCTGATAAAGGAAATTTCATCCGTTCAAAACGTGAAAGAAGCTTTCTGAGAAACTTCTTTCGATCTATGAATTCATCTCACAGAGTTACACCCTATGCCTCAAGAAGCAGTTTGCTAACACTCTTTTCGTGGAATCTGGAACGTGATATTTGGTAGCCCCTAAGGGCCCATGGTGAAAAAGGAAATGTCCTCACATCATAACAACAGAGAGAAACTTTCTGAGAGATTGCTTTCTGATGTGTGACTTCATCACACAAGTTCCACACTTCCCTTCTTGGAACAGTTTGCTAACAATGTTCTCGTGGATTCTACAAAGGTATATTTGGGAGCTCATTGAGGGCTAGGGAGTAAAAGGAATTATCCTCACATAATAACTAAAGAGAAGCTTTCTGAGAAACTGCATTGCCATGTGTGAATGCAACTCACAGTGTTACAGGTCTCTCTTCAGTGATCAGTTTGTTAACACAGTTTTCTGAAAATCTGCAATTTGGTATTTCATAGCGCAATGAACCTTACGGTGACAAAGGAAATATCCACAGATAAAAAGTAGAAAGAAGCTTTCTAGAAACTTCCTGGATATGTGTGAATTCATCTCACAGAGTTACACTTATGTTTCGTGGAGCAGTCCATTAACACTGTCTTTGAGGAAGCTGAGAAGGGCTTCCTTGGATCGCATTGAGGCCTACGCTGATAGAGGAATTTTCATCCGTTCAACACGTGAGAGAAGCTTTCTGAGAACTTCTTTCTGATCTGTGAATTCATCTCACAGAGTTACAACCTATGCCTCAAGAAGCAGTTGCTAACACTCTTTTCGTGGAATCTGGAAAGTGATATTTGGTAGCCCATAGGGGCGCATGGTGAAAAAGGAAATGTCCTCACATCATAATTACAGAGAAACTTTCTGAGAGATTGCTTTCTGATGTGTGACTTCATCACACAGAGTTCCACCCTTCCCTTCTTGGAACAGTTTGCTAACACTGTTCTCGTGGATTCTGCAAAGGTCTATTGGGAGCTCATTGAGGGCAAGGGAGTAAAAGGCATTATCCTCACATAATAACTAATGAGAAGCTTCTGAGAAATTGCATTGCCACGTGTGAATGCAACTCACAGATTTACACGTTCTCTTCAGTGATCAGTTTGTTAACACAGTTTTCTGGAAATCTGCAATTTGGTATTTCGTAGCGCAATGAACCTTACGGTGACAAAGGAAATATCACAGATGAAAAGTAAAAAGAAGCTTTCTTAGAAACTTCTTGGTGATGTGTGAATTCATCTCACAGAGTTACAATTATGTTTCGTGGAGCAGTCCATTAACAGTGTCTTTGAGGAAGCTGAGAAGGGCTACATTGCATCGCATTGAGGCCTACGCTGATAAAGGATATTTCATCCGTTCAACGTGAAAGAAGCGTTCTGAGAAACTTCTTTCTGATCTGTGAATTCATCTCACAGAGTTACAACCTATGCCTCAAGAAGCAGTTTGGTAACACTCTTTTCGTGGAATCTGGAAAGTGATATTTTGTAGCCCCTAGGGGCCCATGGTGAAAAAGGAAATGTCCTCACATCATAACTACAGAGAAACTTTCTGAGAGATTGCTTTCTGATGTGTGACTTCATCACACTGAGTTCGACACTTCCCTTCTTGGAACAGTTTCCTAACACTGTTCTCGTGGATTCTGCAAAGGTATATTTGGAGCTCATTGAGGGGTAGGGAGTAAAAGGAATTATCCTCACATAATAAATAAGAGAAGGTTTCTGAGAAACTACATTGCCATGTGTGAATGCAACTCACAGAGTTTCACGTTTCTCTTCAGTGATCAGTTTGTTA
>NC_044553.1:115375507-115395331 GCF_007565055.1 Rhinopithecus roxellana | reverse complement strand
CACCGTTTTCTGGAAATCTGCAATTAGATACTTCATAGCGCAATGAAGCTTACGGTGAGAAAGCAAATATCTTCAGATGAAAAGTTGAAAGAGGCTTTCGTAGAAACTTCTTGGTGATGTGTGAATTCATCTCACAGAGTTACACTTATGTTTCGTGGAGCAGTCCAAAAACACTGTCTTTGAGGAACCTGAGAAGAGCTTCCTCTGATAGCATTGAGGCCTACGCTGATTAAGCAAGTTTCATCACTTCAAAACGTGAAAGAAATTTTCTGAGAAACTTCTTTCTGATCAGTGAGATCATCTCACAGACTTACAACTTAGACCTCAGGAGCAGTCTGCTAACACTCTTTTCGTGGAAACTGCAAAGTGATATTTGGGAGCCCATAGGGGCCCATGGTGAAAAAGGAAATATCCTCACGTAATAAGTACAGAGAAGCTTTCTGCGAGATTGCTTTCTGATGTGTGACTTCATCACACAGAGTTCCACCCATCCCTTCTTGGAAAGTTTGGTAACACTGTTGTCGTGGATTTTGCAAAGTGATATTTAGGAGCCCATAAGGACCCATGGTGAAAAAAGAAGTATCCTCACATAAGAACTAGGGAGAAGCTTTCTGAGAGATTGCTTTCTGATATGTGACTTCATCACACAGAGTTGCACCCTTACCTTCTTGGAACAGTTTGCTAACACTGTTTTCGTGGATTCTGCAAAGTGATATTTGGAAGCTCATTGAGGACTACTTTGAAAAACGAAATATCCTCAGATTAAAACTGGAAAGAAGCCTTCTGAGAAACTGCATTGCCATGTGTGAATGCAACTCACACAGTTACACATTTCTGTTCAGTGATCAGTTTGTTAACACAGTTTTCTGGAAATCTGCAATTAGATACTTCATAGTGCAGTGAAGCTTACGGTGACAAAGGAATATCCTCAGATGAAAACTAGAAAGAAGCGTTCTTAGAAACTTCTTGGTGATGTGTGAATATATCTCACAGAGTTACACTTATGTTTCGTGGAGCAGTAGATTAACACTGTCTTTGAGGAAAATGAGAAGGGCTTTTTTGGATCGCATTGAGGCCGACGGTGATAAAGGAAATTTCATCAGTTCACAACGTGAAGGATGCCTTTCTAGAAACTTCCTTGTGATCAGTGAGTTAATCTCAAACACTTGAAACATAGACCTTGGGAAGCAGTTTGCTAACACTCTTTCTGTGGAAACTGCAAAGTCATATTTCGGAGCCCATAGATGCCCATGGTGATATAGGAAATATCCTCACATAATAACGAGAGATCGTTTCTGAGAGATTGCTTTCTGATGTGTGACTTCAGCACACAGAGTTCCACCCTTCAATTCTTGGAATAGTTTTCTAACACTGTTGTCGTGGATCCTGCAACGTGATATTTGGGAGCCCATAGGTTCCCTCGGTGATAAAAGAAGTATCCTCACATAAGAACCTGAGAGAAGCTTTCAGAGAGATAGCTTTCTGATATGTGACTTCATCACACAGAAATCCACCCTACCCTTCTTGGAACAGTTTGCTAACACTGTTGTCGTGGATTCTGCAAAGTGATATTTGGGAGCTCTTTGAGGGCTATGGTGAAAAAGGAAATATCCTCAGATTAAAACTGGAAAGAAGCCTTCTGAGAATCTGCATTGCCATGTGTGAATGCAACTCACAGAGTTACACGTTTCTCGTCAGTGATCAGTTTGTTAACACAGTGTTCTGGAAATCTGCAATTTGATACTGCTTATTGCAATTAAACGTACGGTGACAAAGGAAATATCCTCAGATGAAAACTAGAAAGAAGCTTTCTTAGAAACTTCTTGGTGATGCGTGAATTCATCTCACAGAGTTACACTTATGTTTTTGGAACAGTCCATTAACACTGTCTTTGACGAAGCTGAGAAGGGCTTCTTTGGATCGCATTGAGGCCTACGCTGATAAAGGAAATTTCATCACTTCAAAACGTGAAAGAAGCTTTCTGAGAAACTTCTTTCTGATCAGTGAGTTCATCTCACTGACTTAAAACATAGAACTCAGGAAGAAGTTTGCTAACACCCTTTTCGTGGAAACTGCAAAGTCATATTTGGGAGCCAATAGGGGCCCATGGTGAGAAAGGAAATATCCTCACATAATAACTAGAGAGAAGCTCTCTGAGAGATTGCTTTCTGATGTGTGACTTCATCACACAGAGTTCCACACTTCCCTTCTTGGAACAGTTTGCTAACACTGTTGTCGTGGATTTTGCAAACTGACATTTGGTATCCCATAGGGGCCTATGGTGAAAAAAGAAGTATCTACACATAAAACTAGATAGAAGCTTTCTGAGAGTTTGCTTTCTGATATGTGACTTCATCACACAGAGTTCCACCTTTCCCTTCTTGGGACAGTTTGCTAACACTGTTGTCGTGGATTCTGCAAAGTGATATTTGGGAGCTCATTGAGGGCTATGGTGAAAAAGGAAATATGCCCAGATTAAAATTGGAAAGAAGGCTTCTGAGAAACTGCATGTCCAAGTGTGAATGCATCTCACAGACTTGCACGTTTCTTTCAATGATCAGTTTGTTAACACAGGTTTCTGGAAATCTGCAATTAGATACTTCATAGCGCAGTGAAGCTTACGGTGACAAAGGAAGTATCCTCAGATGAAAAGTAGAAAGAAGCTTTCCTAGAAACTTCTTGGTGATATGTGCATTCATCTCACAGAGATACACTTATGTTTCGTGGAGCAGTCCAATAACACTGTCTTTCAGGAATCTGAGAAGGGCTTCTTTGGATCGCATTGAGGCCTGCGCTGATAAAGGAAATTTCTTCAGTTCAAAACGTGAAAGAAACATTCTGAGAAACTACTTTCTGATCAGTGAGTTCATCTCACAGACTTACAACATAGACCTCAGGAAGCAGTTTGCTAACACTCTTTTCGTGGAAACTGCAAAGTCCTATTTGGGAGCCCATAGGGGCCCATGGTGAAAAAGGAAATATCCTCACATAATAACTAGAGAGAAACTTTCTGAGTGATTTCTTTCTTATGTGTGACTTCATCACAGAGAGTTCCACCCTTCCCTTCTTGGAACAGATTGCTAACTCTGTTGTCTTGGATTTTGCAAAGGTACATTTCGGAGCCCTTAGGGGCCCATGGTGAAAAAGGAAGCATCCTCACATGAGAACTAGAGAGAAGCTTTCTGAGAGATTGCTTCTTGATATGTGACTTCATCACACAGAGTTCCACACTTCCCTTCTTGGAACAGTTTGCTGACACTGTTGTCGTGGATTCTGCAAAGTTATATTTCGGAGCTCATTGAGGGCTATTGTAAAAAAGGAAATATGCTTTGATTAAAACTGGATAGATTCCTTCTGAGAAACTGCATTGCCATATGTGAATGCAACTCACAGAGTTACACATTTCCCTTCACTGATCAGTTCGTTAACACAGTTTTCTGGAAATCTGCAATTAGATACTTCATAGAGCATTGGAGTTTTCGGTCAAAAAGGAAATTTCCTCAGATGAAAAATAGAAAGAAACTTTCTTAGAAATTTCTTGGTGACGTGTGACTTCCTCTCTGAGTTACCCTTATGTTTCGTGGAGCAGTCCATTAACACTGTCTTTGAGGAAACTGAGAAGGGCTTCTTTGGATCGCATTGAGGCCTACGCTGATAAAGGAAATTTCATCAGTTAGAAACGTGAAAGAAACTTTCTGAGAAACTTCTATCTGATCCGTGAGTTCATCTGACAGACTTACAACATAGACCTCAGGAAGCAGTTTGCTAACACTCTTTTCGTGGAAACTGCAAAGTCATATTTGGAAGCTCATAGGGGTCCATGGTGAAAAAGGAAATATCCTCACATGAAAACTAGAGAGAAGCTTTCTGAGAGATTGCTTTCTGATGTGTGACTTCATCACACAGAGTTCCATGTTTTCCTTCTTGGAAGAGTTTGTTAACACTGTTGTCGTGTATTCTGCTAAGTGATATTTGGGATCCCGTAGTGGCCCATGGTGAAAATAGCAGTATCCTCACATAAGAACTAGATAGAAGCTTTCTGAGAGATTGCTTTCTGATTTGTGACTTCATCACACAGAGTTCAACCCTTCCCTTCTTGGAAGAGTTTGCTAACACTGTTGTCGTGGACTCTGCAAAGTTACATTTTGGAGCCCATAGGTTCCCATGGTGAAAAACGAAGTATCCTAACATAAAAACTAAAGAGAAACTTTCTGAGAAATTACTTTCTGATATGTGACTTCATCACACAGAGTTCCACCCTTCCCTTCGTGGCACAGTTTGCTAAAACCGTTGTCGTGGATTCTGCAAAGTGATATTTGGGAGCTCTTTGAGGGCTATGGTGAAAAAGGAAATATCCTCAAATTAAAAATGGAAAGAAGCCTTCTGCGAATCTGCATTTCTATGTATGAATGCAACTCACAGAGTTACACGTTTCTCTTCAGTGATCAGTTTGTTAACACAGTTATCTGGAAATTTGTAATTAGATACTTCATAGCGTAATGAAGCTTACGGTGACAAAGGAAATATCCTCAGGTGAAAACTAAAAAAGAAGCATTCTTGGAAACTTCTTGGTGATGCGTGAATTCTTCTTACATAATTACACTTATGTTTCGTGGAGCAGTCCATTAACACTGTCTTTGAGGAAGCTCAGAAGTGCTTCTTTGGATCGCACTGAAGCCTACACTGATAAAGGCAATTTCATCAGTTCAAAAGGTGATAGAAGCTTTCTGAGAAACTTCTTTCTGTTCAGTGAGTTCATCTCTCAGACTTACAACTTAGACCTCAGGAAGCAGTTTGCTAACACTCTTTTCTTGGAAACTGCAAAGTGATATTTGGGAGCCTATAGGGGCCCTTGCTGTAAAAGGAAATATCCTCATATGAAAACTAGAAAGAAGCTCTATGAGAACCTTCTTGGTGATGTGTGAATTCATCTCACAGAGTTACACTTATGTTTCGTGGAGCAGTCCATTAACACTGTCTATAAGGAAGCTGAGAAGGGATTCTTTGGATCGCATTGAGGCCAACGCTGATAAAGGAAACTTCATGGGTTCAAAACGTGAAAGAAGCTTTCTGAGAATCGTCTTTCTGATCAGTGAGTTCATCTCACAAACTTACAACATAGACCTCAGGAAGTAGTTTGCTAACACTCTTTTCGTGGAAAATGCAAAGTCATATTTGGGAGCCCATGGGGCCCCATGGTGAAAAAGGAAATATCCTCACATAATAACTAGAGAGAAGCTTTCGGAGAGATTGCTTTCTGATGTGTGACTTCATCACACAGATTTCCACCCTTCCCTTCTTGGAACAGTTTGCTAACACTGTTGTCCTGGATTCTGTAAAGTGATATTTGGGCGCCATTGGGGGCCCATGGTGAAAAAAGAAGTATCCTCACATAAGAACTAGAGAGAAGTTTTCTGAGAGATTGCATTCTGATATGTGACTTCATCACACAGAGTTCCACCCTTCCCTTCTTGGAACAGTTTGCTAACACTGTTGTCGTGGATTCTGAAAAGTGATATTTGGGAGCACCTAGGGGCCCATGGTGAAAAAAGAAATATCCTAACATAAGAACTGGAGAGAAACTTTCTGAGAGATTGCTTTCTGATATGTGACTTCATCACACAGAGTTCCACCCTTCCCTTCTTGGAACAGTTTGTTAACACTGCTGTCGTGGATTCTGCAAAGGTATATTTGGGAGCTCATTGAGGGTTATGGTGAAAAAGGAAATATCCTCAGATAAAAACTGGAAAGAAGGCTTCTGAGAAACTGCCTTGCCATGAGTGAATGAAACTCACAGAGTTACATGTTTCTCTTCAGTGATCAGTTTGTTAACACAGTTTTCTGGAAATCTGCAATTAGATACTTCATAGCGCAATGAAGCTGACGGTGACAAAGGAAATATCCTCAGATGAAAACTAGAAAGAAGCTTTCTTAGAAACTTCTTTGTGATGTGAATTCATCTCACAGAGTTACACTTATGTTTCGTGGAGCATTCCATTAATACTGTCCTTGAGGAACCTGAGAAGGGCTTCTATGGATCACATTGGGGCCTTCGCTGAAAAAGGAAATTTCATCCGTTCAAAACATGAAAGAATCTTTCTGAGAAACTTCTTTCTGATCTGTGAATTCATCTCACAGAGTTACAACCTATGCCTCAAGAAGCAGTTTGCTAACACTCTTTTAGTGGAATCTGCAAAGGATATTTGGGAGCCTATTGGGGCCCATGGTGAAAAAGGAAATATCCTCAGATAATTACTAGAGAGAAGCTTTCTGAGAGATTGCTTTCTGATGTGTGACTTCATCTCACAGAGTTACGCCAGTGTTTTTTGGAACCGTTTCTTAGGACTGTTTCCGTGGATTCCGAGAAGTGATATTTCAGATGGCTTTGAAGAATAGAAGGAGAAAAGAAATATCCTCCAAGAAAAAGCGGAATCAAGCTTTCTGAGAAACTGCTTTGTGATATGTGAATTCATTTCACAGTGTTATATCACCCTTTCTCGGGGGAGTTTCCTAGCACTCATTTTGAGGAATCTCAGATGTGATGTCTTGGATATCGTGGAACCGCATGGTGAATAAGGAACTATCCTCGGAGAAACCTGCAGAGAAGCATTCTCAGAAACTTCTTTGTTGTGAGTGAATTCAGCCCACAGATGTCCATGATTGTTTTCACTGAGAAGCTTGCTAGCAGAGTTTTCGCAGAATCTGCAATAGGACACACGGTGGCGCGCCGAGACCACAAATAACCTCGTCTTACTAAAGAAAGAAGCTTTCTGAGAAACCGCTTTGTGATGTGTGATTCAACTCAGTAAGTTACAGCTGTATTTCGTGGGGCCGTGGCCTAGCCCTATTTGTGTGGAATCTGAGAACAGATATTCCGGAACCCTTTGAATACAAGGGGGCCCATGGAAATATCTTCCAATAAAAATGAGAAAGAAGCTTTCTGAGAAACTTCTTTGTGATCTGTGAATTCTTCTCACAGAGTTACAACTTGGGCCTCATGAAGCAGTTTGCTACCTCACTTTTCGTGGAATCTGCAAAGGGATATTTGGGAGTCCATTGGGGCCCATTGTGAAAAAGGAAATATCCTCGGATAATAACTAGAGAAAGCTTTCTGAGAGATTGCTTTCTGATGTGTGACTTCAGCACACAGAGTTCCAACCTTCCCTTCTTGGAACAGTTTGCTAACACTGTTGTCATTGATACTGCAAAGTGATATTTGGGAGCTCATTGAGGGCTATGGTGAACAAGGGAATATCTTCAGAAAAACATTGGAAAGAAGCCTTCTGGGAAAGTGCACTTCGATGTATGAATGCAACTCACAGAGTTACACGTTTCTCTTCAGTGATCAGTTTGCTAACATAGTTTTCTGGAAATCTGCCTCGGGATATTTCTTAGTGCAAAGAAGCTAACGGTGTCAAAGGAAATATCCTCAGATGAAAACTAGAAAGAAGCCCTCTTAGAAACTTCTTGGTGATGTGTGAATTCATCTCACAGAGTTACACTTATGTTCTGGAGCAGTCCATTAGCACTGTCTTTGGGGAACCTGAGAAGGGCTTCCTTGAATCGCATTGAGGCCTACGCTGATAAAGGAAATTTCACCAGTTCAAAACGTGAAAGAAGCTTTCTAAGAAACTTCTTTCTGATCTGTGAGTTCATCTCACAGACTTATAACTTAGACTTCAGGAAGCAGTCTAAGTTCCGAGACCACAAAAAACCTCGTATTACTAAAGAAAGAAGCTTTCTGAGAAACCGCTTTGTGATGTGTGAATTCAACTCACTAAGTTACAGCTGTAAGAAACTTCTAAGAAACCTCTAAGAAACTTTCTAAGAAACTTCTTTCTGATCTGTGAGTTCATCTCACAGACTTATAACTTAGACTTCAGGAAGCAGTCTAAGCTCCGAGACCACAAAAAAAACTCGTCTTACTACAAAAGAAGCTTTCTGAGAAACCGCTTTGTGATGTGTGAATTCAACTCACTAAGTTACAGCTGTATTTCGTGGGGCCGTGGCCTAGCCCTACTAGTGTGGAATCTGAGAACAGATATTCCGGAACCCTTTGAAAACAATGGGGCCAATGGAAATATCTTCCAATAAAAATGAGAAAGAAGCTTTCTGAGAAACTTCCTTGTGATCTGTGAATTCTTCTCACAGAGTTACAACTTAGGCCTCATGAAGCAGTTTGCTACCTCACTTTTCGTGGAATCTGCAAAGGGATATTTGGGAGTCCATTGGGTCCCATTGTGAAAAAGGAAATATCATCAGATAATAACTAGAGAAAAGCTTTCTGAGAGATTACTTTCTGATGTGTGACTTCAGCACACAGAGTTTCACCCTTCCCTTCTTGGAACAGTTGGTAACACTGTTGTCGTGGATTCAGCAAAGGTATATTTGGGAGCACTTTGAGGGCTAGGGTGAAAAAGGAATTATCATCACAGAATAACTGAAGAGGAGCTTTCCGAGAATCTGCATTGCCATGTGTGAATGCAACTCACAGAGTTACAGGTTTCTCGTCAGTGATCAGTTTGTTAACACAGTTTTCTGGAAATCTGCAATTTGGTATTTCATAGGGTAATGAACCTTACGGTGAGAAAGGAAATATCCACAGATGAAAACTGGAAAGAAGCTTTCTTAGAAACTTCTTGGTGATGTGTGAATTCATCTCACAGAGTTACACATATGTTTCTTGGAGTAGTCCATTAACACTGTATTTGAGGAAGCTGAAAAGGGCTTCCTTGGATCGCATTGAGGCCTACGCTGATAACGGAAATTTCATCCGTTCAAAACGGAAAGAAGCTTTCTGAGAAACTTCTTTCTGATCTGTGAATTCATCTCACAGAGAAACAACCTATGCCTCAAGAAGCAGTTTGCTAACACTCTTTTCGTGGAATCTGGAAAGTGATATTTGGTGGCCCATAGGGGCCCATGGTGAAAAAGGAAATGTCCTCACATAATAACTACAGAGAAACATTCTGAGAGATTGCTTTCTGATGTGTGACTTCATCACACAGAGTTCCACCCTTCCCTTCTTTGAACAGTTTGCTAACACTGTTCTCGTGGATGCTGCAAAGGTATATTTGGGAGCTCATTGAGGGCTAGGGTGAAAATGGAAATATCCTCACATAATAACTAAAGAGAAGCTTTCTGAGAAACCGCATTGCCATGTGTCAATGCAACTCACAGAGTTACACGTTTCTCTTAAGTGATCAGTTTGTTAACACAATTTTCTGGAAATCTGCAATTTGGTATTTCATAGCGCAATGAACCTTACGGTGACAAAGGATATATCCACAGATGAAAACTGGAAAAAAGCTTTCCTTGAATCTTCTTGGTGATATGTGAATTCATCTCACAGAGTTACACATATGTTTCGTGGAGCAGTCCATTAACACTGTCTTTGAGAAAGCTGCGAAGGTCTTCCTGGGATCTCATTGAGGCCTACGCTGATAAAGGAAATTTCATTCGTTCAAAACGTGAAACAAACTTTCTGAGAATCTTCTTTCTGAACTGTGAATACATCTCACAGAATTACAACCTATGCCTCAAGAAGCAGTTTGCTGACACTCTTTTCGTGGAATCTGGAAAGTGATATTTGGTAGCCCATAGGGGCCCATGGTGAAAAAGGAAATGTCCTCACATAATAACTACAGAGAAACTTTCTGAGAGATTGCTTTCTGACGTGTGATTTCATCACACAGAGTTCCACCCTTCCCTTCTTGGAAGAGTTTGCTAACACTGTTCTCGTGGATTCTGCAAAGGTATATTTGGGAACTCATAGAGGGATAGGGTGAAAAAGGAATTATCCTCACAGAATAACTAAAGAGAAGTTTTCTGAGAAACCGCATTGCCATGTGTGAATGCAACTCACAGAGTTACACGTTTCTCTTCACTTATCAGTTTGTTAAAACAGTTTTCTGGAAATCTGCAATTTGGTATTTCATAGAGCCATGAACCTTAGGCTGACAAAGGATATATCCACAAATGAAAACTGGAAAGAATCTTTCTTGGAAACTTCTTGGTGATGTGTGAATTCATCTCACAGAGTTACACTTATGATTCGTGGAGCAGTCCATTAACACTGTCTTTGAGGAAGCTGCGAAGGGCTTCCTTGGATCGCATTGAGGCCTACGCTGATAAAGGAAATTTCATCCATTCAGAAGGTGAAAGAAGCATTCTGAGAAACTTCTTTCTGCTCTGTGAATTCATCTCACAAATTTACAACCTATGCCTCAAGAAGCAGTTTGCTAACACTCTTTTCGTGGAATCTGGAAAGTGATATTTGGTAGCCCATAGGGGCCCATGGTGTAAAAGGAAATGTCCTCACATAATAACTACAGAGAAACTTTCTGAGAGATTGCTATCTGATGTGTGACTTCATCACACAGAGTTAAACCCTTCCAGTCTTGGAACAGTTTGCTAACACTGTTCTTGTGGATTCTGCAAAGGTATATTTGGGAGCTCATTGTGGGCTAGGATAAACAGTAATTATACTCACAGAAAAACTAAAGAGATGCTTTCTGAGAAACCGCATTGCCATGTGTGAATGCAACTCACAGAGTTACACGTTTCTCTTCAGTGATCAGTTTGTTTACACAGTTTTCTGGAAATCTGCAATTTGGTATTTCATAGCGCAACGAACCTTAAGGTGACTAATTAAATATCCACAGATGAAAACTGGAAAAAAGCTTTCTTAGAAACTTCTTGGTGATGTGTGAATTCATCTCACAGAGTTACACATATGTTTCAAGGGGCAGTCCATTAACACTGTCTTTGAGGAAGCTGAGAAGGGCTTCCTTGGATCGCATTGAGGCCAACGCTGATAAAGGAAATCTCATCCGTTCAAAACGGGAAAGAAGCTTTCTGAGAAACTTCTTTCTGATCTGTGAATTCATCTCACAGAGTAACAACCTATGCCTCAAGAAGCAGTTTGCTAACACTCTTTTCGTGGAATCTGGAAAGTGATATTTGGTAGCCCAGGGGCCCATGTGTAAAGGGATATGTCCTCACATACTAACTACAGAGAAACTTTCTGAGAGATTGCTTTCTGATGTGTGACTTCATGACACAGAGTTCCACCCTTCCCTTCTTGGAACAGTTTGCTAACACTGTTGTTTATTCTGCAAAGGTATATTTGGGAGCTCATTGAGGGTAGGGCGAAAAAGGAATTATCCTCACACAATAACTAAAGAGAAGCTTTCTGAGAAACTGCATTGCCATGTGTGAATGCAACCCACATAGTTAAACGTTTCTCTTCAGTGATCAGTTTGTTAACACAGTTTTCTGGAAATCTGCAATTTGGCATTTCGTAGCGCAATGAACCTTACGGTGACAAAGGAAATATCCACAGATGAAAACTAGAAAGAAGCTTTCTTAGAAACTTCTTGGTGATGTGTGAATTCATCTCACAGAGTTACACTTATGTTTCGTGGAGCAGTCCATTAACATTGTCTTTGAGAAGCTGAGAAGGGCTTGCTTGGATCGCATTGAGCCTACGCTGATAAAGGAAATTTCATCATCGTTCAAAACGTGATAGAAGCTCTCTGAGAAACTTCTTTCTGATCTGTAATTCATGTCACAGATTTAAAACCTATGCCTCAAGGAGCAGTTTGCTAACTCTCTTTTCGTGAAATCTGGAAAGTCATATTTGGTAGCCATCAGGGGCCCATGGAGAAAAAGGAAATGTCCTCACATCACAACTACAGAGAATCTTTCTGAGAGATTGCTTTCTGATGTGTGACTTCATCACACAGAGTTCCACCCTTCCTTCTTGGAACAGTTTCCTAACACTGTTCTCCAGGATCTGCAAAGGTATATTTGGGAGCTCAATGAGGGCTAGGGTGAAAGGAATTATCCTCATAAATAATTAAAGAGAAGCTTTCTGAGAAACTGCATTGCCATGGTTGAATGCAACGCCCAGAGTTACACATTTCTCTTCAGTGATCAGTTTGTTAACACAGTTTTCTGGAAATCTGCAATTTGGTATTTCGTAGCACAATGAACTTTACGGTGACAAAGGAAATATCCATGATTGAAAAGTAGAAAGAAGCTTTCTTAGAAACTTCTTGGTGATGTGTGAATTCATCTCACAGAGTTACATTTTTGTTTCGTGGAGCAGTCAATTAACACTCTCTATGAGGAAGATGAGAAGGGCTTCCTTGGATCGCATTGAGGCCTACGCTGATAAAGGAAATGTCGTCCGTTCAAAACGTGAAAGAAGCTTTCTGAGAAACTTCTTTCTGATCTGTGAATTCATCTCAAGAGTACAACCTATGCCTCAAGAAGTTTGCTAACACTCTTTTCGTGGAATCTGGAAAGTGATATTTGGTAGCCCATAGGGGCCCAGGTGAAAAAGGAAATGTCCTCACATAATAACTACAGAGAAACTTTCTGAGAGATTGCTTTCTGATGTGTGACTTCATCACACATAGTTCCACCTTCCCTTCTTGGAACAGTTTGCTAACACTGTTCTCGTGGATTCTGCAAAGGTATATTTGGGAGCTCATTGAGCTTAGGGAGTAAAAGGAATTATCCTCACAGAATAGCTAAAGAGAAGCTTTCTGAGAAACTGCATTGCCATGGTGAATGCAACTCACAGATTACAGGTTTCTCTTCAGTGATCAGTTTGTTAACACAGTTTTCTGGAAATCTGCAATTTGGTATTTCGTAGCGCAATGAACCTGACGGTGACAAAGGAAATATCCACAGATGAAAAGTAGAAAGAAGCTTTCTTAGAAACTTCTTGGTGATGTGTGAATTCATCTCACAGAGTTACACTTATGTTTCGTGAGCAGTCCATTAACACTGTCTTTGAGGAAGCTGAGAAGGGTTCCTTGGATCGTACTGAGACCTATGCTGATAAAGGAAATTTCATCCGTTCAAAACATGAAAGAAGCTTTCTGAGAAACTTCTTTCTGATCTGTGAATTCATCTCACAGAGTTACAACCTATGCCTCAAGAAACAGTTTGCTAACACTCTTTTCGTGGAATATGGAAAGTGATATTTGGTAGCCCCAGGGGCCCATGGTAAAGGGATGTCCTCACATACTAACTACAGAGAAACTTTCTGAGAGATTGCTTTCTGATGTGTGACTTCATGACACAGAGTTCCACCCTTCCCTTCTTGGAACAGTTTGCTAACACTGTTGTTGTTTATTCTGCAAAGGTATATTTGGGAGCTCATTGAGGGGTAGGGCGAAAAAGGAATTATCCTCACACAATAACTAAGAGAAGCTTTCTGAGAAACAGCATTGCCATGTGTGAATGCAACCCACATAGTTAACGTTTCTCTTCAGTGATCAGTTTGTTAACACAGTTTTCTGGAAATCTGCAATTTGGCATTTCGTAGCGCAATGAACCTTACGGTGACAAAGGAAATATCCACAGATGAAAACTAGAAAGAAGCTTTCTTAGAAACTTCTTGGTGATGTGTGAATTCATCTCACAGAGTTACACTTATGTTTCGTGGAGCAGTCCATTAACATTGTCTTTGATGAAGCTGAGAAGGGCTTGCTTGGATCGCATTGAGCCCACGCTGATAAAGGAAATTTCATCCGTTCAAAACGTGATAGAAGCTCTCTGAGAAACTTCTTTCTGATCTGTAAATTCATGTCACAGATTTAAAACCTATGCCTCAAGGAGCAGTTTGCTAACTCTCTTTTCGTGAAATCTGGAAAGTCATATTTGGTAGCCATCAGGGGCCCATGGAGAAAAAGGAAATGTCCTCACATCACAACTACAGAGAATCTTTCTGAGAGATTGCTTTCTGATGTGTGACTTCATCACACAGAGTTCCACCCTTCCTTTCTTGGAACAGTTTCCTAACACTGTTCTCCAGGATCTGCAAAGGTATATTTGGGAGCTCAATGAGGGCTAGGGTGAACAAGGAATTATCCTCATATAATAAAAGAGAAGCTTTCTGAGAAACTGCATTGCCATGGTTGAATGCAACGCCCAGAGTTACTCATTTCTCTTCAGTGATCAGTTTGTTAACACAGTTTTCTGGAAATCTGCAATTTGGTATTTCGTAGCACAATGAACTTTACGGTGACAAAGGAAATATCCATAGATTGAAAAGTAGAAAGAAGCTTTCTTAGAAACTTCTTGGTGATGTGTGAATTCATCTCACAGAGTTACATTTTTGTTTCGTGGAGCAGTCAATTAACACTCTCTATGAGGAAGATGAGAAGGGCTTCCTTGGATCGCATTGAGGCCTACGCTGATAAAGGAAATGTCGTCCGTTCAAAACGTGAAAGAAGCTTTCTGAGAAACTTCTTTCTGATCTGTGAATTCATCTCACAGAGTACAACCTATGCCTCAAGAAGCGTTTGCTAACACTTTTTTCGTGGAATCTGGAAAGTGATATTTGTTAGCCCTTAGGGGCCCATGGTGAAAAAGGAAATGTCCTCACATAATAACTACAGAGAAACTTTCTGATAGATTGCTTTCTGATGTGTGACTTCATCACACAGAGTTCCACACTTCCCTTCTTGTAACAGTTTGCTAACACTGTTGTCGTGGTTTCTGCAAAGGTATATTTGGGAGCTCATTCAGGGCTAGGGTGAAAAAGGAATTATTCTCACATAATAACTAAAGAGAAGCTTTCTGAGAAACTGCATTGCCATGTGTGAATGCAACTCACCGAGTTACAGGTTTCTCTTCAGTGATCAGTTTGTTAACACAGTTTTCTGGAAATCTGCAATTTGGTGTTTCATAGTGCAATGAACCTACGGTGATAATGGAAATATCCATAGATGAAAAGTAGAAAGAAGCTTTCTAGAAACTTCTTGGTGATGTGTGAATTCATCTCACAGAGTTTACACTTTTGTTTCGTGTAGCAGTCCATTAACACTGTCTTTGAGGAAGCTGAGAAGGGCTTCCTTGGATCGCATTGAGGCCTACGCTGATAAAGGAAATTTCATCCGTTCAAAACGTGAAAGAAGCTTTCTGAGAAACTTCTTTCTGATCTGTGAATTCATCTCACAGAGTTACACCATATGCCTCAAGAAGCAGTTTGCTAACACTCTTTTCGTGGAATCTGGAAAGTGATATTTGGTAGCCCGTAGGGGCCCATGGTGAAAAAGGAAATGTCCTCACATCATAACTACAGAGAAACTTTCCGAGAGATTGCTTTCTGATGTGTGACTTCATCACACAGAGTTCCACCCTTCCCTTCTTGGAACACTTTGCTAACACTGTTCTTGTGGATTCTGCAAAGGTATATTTGAGCTCATTGAGGGCTAGGGTGAAAAAGGAATTATCCTCACATAGTAACTTAAGAGAAGCTTTCTGAGACACTGCATTGCCATGTGTGAATGCAACTCGCAGAGTTACACGTTTCTCTTCAGTGATCAGTTTGTTAACACAGTTTTCTGAAATCTACAATTTTTTATTTCATACCGCAATGAACCTGACGGTGAGAAAGGAAATATCCCAGATGAAAAGTAGAAAGAAGTTTCTTAGAAACTTCTTGGTGATTTGTGAAGTCATCTCACAAGATACGCTTATGTTTCATGGAGCAGTCCATTAACACAGTCTTTGAGGAAGCTGAGAACGGCTTCCATGGATCGCATTGAGGCCTACGCTGATAAAGGGAATTTCATCCGTTCAAAACGTGAAAGAAACTTTCTGAGAAACTTCTTTCTGATCTGTGAATTCATCTCCAAGTGTTACAACTATACCTCAAGAAGCAGTTTGCTAACCCTATTTTCGTGGAATCTGGAAAGTGATATTTGGTAGCCCATAGGGGCCCATGGTGAAAAAGGAAATGTCCTCACATCATAACTACAGTGAAACTTTCTGAGAGATTGCGTTCTGATGTGTGATTTCATCACACAGAGTTCCAACCTTCCCTTCTTGGAACAGTTTGCTAACACTGTTCTCGTGGATTCTGCAAAGGTATATTAGGGAGCTCATGGAGGGCTAGGGTGAAAAAGGAATTATCCTCACAGAATAACTAAAGGAAGCTTTCTGAGAAACTGCATTGCCATGTGTGAATGCAAATCACAGAGTTAGAAGTTTCTCTTCAGTGTTCAGTTTGTTAACACAGTTTTCTAGAAATCTGCAATTTGGTATTTCGTAGCGCAATGAACCTTACGGTGACAAAGGAAATATCCATAAATGAAAAGTAGAAAGAAGCTTTCTTAGAAACATTTTGGTGATGTGTGAATTCGTCACAGATTACACTTATGTTTCGTGGAGCAGTCCATTAACACTGTCTTTGAGGAAGCTGAGAAGGGCTTCCTTGGATCGCATTGAGGCCTACGCTGATAAAGGAAATTTCATCCGTTCAAAACGTGAAAGAAGCTTTCTGAGAAACTTCTTTCTGATCTGTGAATTCATCTCACAGAGTACAACCTATGCCTCAAGAAGCGTTTGCTAACACTTTTTTCGTGGAATCTGGAAAGTGATATTTGTTAGCCCTTAGGGGCCCATGGTGAAAAAGGAAATGTCCTCACATAATAACTACAGAGAAACTTTCTGATAGATTGCTTTCTGATGTGTGACTTCATCACACAGAGTTCCACACTTCCCTTCTTGGAACAGTTTGCTAACACTGTTCTCGTGGATTCTGCAAAGGTATATTTGGGAGCTCATTGAGAGCTAGGGTGAAAAAGGAATTATTCTCACATAATAACTAAAGAGAAGCTTTCTGAGAAACTGCATTGACATGTGTGAAGGCAACTCACAGAGACACGTTTGTCTTCAGTGATCAGTTTGTTAACACAGTTTTCTGGAAATCTGCAATTTGGTATTTCATAGCGCAATGAACCTTACGGTGACAAAGGAAATATACACAGATGAAAACTAGAAAGAAGCTTTCTTGGAATCTTCTTGGTGAAGTGTGAATTCATCTCACAGAGTTAGACTTATGTTTCGTGGAGCAGTCCATTAACACTGTCTTTGATGAAGCTGAGAATGGCTTACTTGCATCGCATTGAGGCCTACGCTGATAAAGGAAATTTCATCCGTTCAAAACGTGATAGAAGCTCTCTGAGAAAATTCTTTCTGATCCGTGAATTCATCTCACAGATTTACAACCTCTGCCTCAAGGAGCAGTTTGCTAACTCTCTTTTCGTGGAATCTGGAATGTGATATTTGGTAGCCCACAGGGGCCCATGGAGAAAAATGAAATGTCCTCACATCATAACTACAGAGAAACTTTCTGAGAGATTGCTTTCTGATGTGTGACTTCATCACACAGAGTTCCACCCTTCCCTTCTTGTAACAGTTTGCTAACACTGTTCTCGTGGATTCTGCAAAGGTATATTTGGGAGCTCATTGAGGGCTAGGGTGAAAAAGGAATTATCCTCACATAATAACTAAAGAGAATCTTTCTGAGAAACTGCATTGCCATGTGTGAATGCAACTCACAGAGTTACACGTTTCTCTTCAGTGATCAGTTTGTTAACACAGTTTTCTGGAAATCTGCAATTTGGTATTTCATAGCGCAATGAACCTTACGGTGGCAAAGGAAATATCCACATGAAAACTAGAAAGAAGCTTTCTTAGAAACTTCTTGGTGATGTGTGAATTCATCTCACAGAGTTACACTTATGTTTCGTGAGCAGTCCATTAACACTGTCTTTGAGGAAGCTGAGAAGGACTTCCTTGGATCGCATTGAGATTAGCTGATGAAGGAAATTTCATCCATTCAAACGTGAAAGAAGCTTTCTGAGAAACTTTTTCCGATCTGTGAATTCATCTCACAGAGTTACAACTATGCCTCAAGAAGCAGTTTGCTAACACTCTTTTCGTGGAATCTGGAAAGTGATATTTGTAGCCCATAGGGGCCCATGGTGAAAAAGGAAATGTCCTCACATAATAACTACAGAGAAACTTTCTGAGAGATTGCTTTCTGATGTGTGACTTCATCACACAGAGTTCCACACTTCCCTTCTTGTAACAGTTTGCTAACACTGTTGTGGGTTCTGCAAAGGTATATTTGGGAGCTCATTGAGGGCTAGGGTGAAAAAGGAATTATCTCACATAATAACTAAAGAGAAGCTTTCTGAGAAACTGCATTGCCATGTGTGAATGCAACTCACCGAGTTACAGGTTTCTCTTCAGTGATCAGTTTGTTAACACAGTTTTCTGGAAATCTGCAATTTGGTTTCATAGCGCAATGAACTTACGGTGACAAAGGAAATATCCACAGACGAAAACCAGAAAGAAGCTTTCTAGAAGCTTCTTGGTGATGTGCGAATTCATCTCACAGCGTTACACTTATGTTTCGTGGAGCAGTCCATTAACACTGTCTTTGAGGAAGCTGAGAAGGGCTGCCTTGGATCGCATTGAGGCCACGCTGATAAAGAAATTTCATCCGTTCAAAACGTGAAAGAAGCTTTCTGAGAAATTCTTTCTGATCTGTGAATTCATCTCACGAGTGACAACATATGCCTCAAGAAGCAGTTTGCTAACACACTTTTCGTGTAATCTGGAAAGTGTATTTGGTAGCCCATCGGGGCCCATGGTGAAAAAGGAAATGTCCTCACTCACATATAACTACAGAGAAACTTTCTGAGAGATTGCTTTCTGATGTGTGACTTCATCACACAGAGTTCCACCCTTCCCTTTTGGAACAGTTTGCTAACACTGTTCTCGTGGATTCTGCAAAGGTATATTTGGAGCTCATTAGGATAGGGTGAAAAAGGAATTATCCTCATATACAACTAAAGAGAAGCTTTCTGAGAAACTGCATTGCCATGTGTGAATGCAACTCACAGAGTTACACGTTTCTCTTCAGTGATCAGTTTGTTAACACAGTTTTCTGGAAATCTAATTTGGTATTTCATAGCGCAATGAACCTTACGGTGACAAAGGAAATATCACAGATGAAAACTAGAAAGAAGCTTTCTTAGAACTTCTTGGTGATGTGTGAATTCATCTCACAGAGTTACACTTATGTTTGGTGGAGCAGTCCATTAACACTGTCTTTGAGGAAGCTGAGAAGGGCTTCCTTGGATCGCATTGAGGCCTACGCTGATAAAGGAAATTTCATCCGTTCAAAACGTGAAAGAAGCTTTCTGAGAACTTCTTTCTGATCTGTGAATTCATCTCACAGAGTTACAAACTATGCCTCAAGAAGCAGTTTGCTAACACTCTTTTCGGGAATCTGGAAAGTGATATTTGGTAGCCCATAGGGGCCCATGGTAAAAAGGAAATGTCCTCACATAAAACTACAGAGAAACTTTCTGAGAGATTTCTTGATGTGTGACTTCATCACACAGAGTTCCACCCTTCCCTTCTTGGAACAGTTTGCTAACACTGTTCTCGTGGATTCTGCAAAGGTTATTTGGGAGCTCATTGAGGGCTAGGGTGAAAAAGGAATTATCCTCACATAACAACTAAAGAGAAGCTTTCTGAGAAACTGCATTGCCATGTGTGAATGCAACTCACAGAGTTACACGTTTCTCTTCAGTGATCAGTTTGTTAACACAGTTTTCTGGAAATCTGCAATTTGGTATTTCATAGCGCAATGAACCTTACGGTGACAAAGGAAATATCCACAGATGAAAACTAGAAAGAAGCTTTCTAGAAACTTCTTGGTGATGTGTGAATTCATCTCACAGAGTTACACTTATGTTTCGTGGAGCAGTCCATTAACACTGTCTTTGAGGAAGCTGAGAAGGGCTTCCTTGGATCGCATTGAGGCCTACGCTGATAAAGGAAATTTCATCCGTTCAAAACGTGAAAGAAGCTTTCTGAGAATCTTCTTCTGATCTGTGAATTCATCTCATAGAGTTACAACCTATGCCTCAAGAAGCAGTTTTCTAACTCTCTTTTCGTGGAATCTGGAAAGGTATATTGGTAGCCCATAGGGGCCCATGG
>NC_044553.1:115338477-115375407 GCF_007565055.1 Rhinopithecus roxellana | reverse complement strand
AGGGTGGAACTCGTGTGATGAAGTCACATCAGAAAGCAATCTCTCAGAAAGTTTCTCTGTAGTTATTATGTGAAGACATTTCCTTTTTCACAATGGGCACCTATGGGCTACAAAATATCACTTTCCAGATTCCACGAAAAGAGTGTTAGCAAACTGCTTTTTAGGCATAGGTTGTAACTCTGTGAGATGAATCACAGATCAGAAAGAAGTTTCTCAAAAAGCCTCTTTCACGTTTGAACAGATGAAATTTTCTTTATCAGCGTAAGCCTCATGCGATCCAAGGAATCCCTTCTCAGCTTCCTCAAAGACAGTGTTAATGGACTGCCCCCACGAAACATAAGTGTAACTCTGTGAGATGAATTCACACATCACCAAGAAGTTTCTAAGAAAGCTTCTTTCTAGTTTCATCCATGGGTATTTCCTTTGCCACCATCAGATTCATTGCACTATGAAACACCAAATGGCAGATTTCCAGAAAACTGTATTAACAAACTGATCAGTGAAGAGAAACGTGTAACTCTATGAGTTGCATTCACACATGGCAATGCAGTTTCTCAGAAAGCTTCTCTTTAGTTGTTATGTGAGGATAACTCCTTTTCACCCTAGCCCTCAATGTTCTCCCAAATATACCTTTGCAGAATCCACGAGAACAGTGTTAGCAAAGTGTTCCAAGAAGGGAAGGGTGGAACTCTGTGTGATGAAGTCACACATCAGAAAGCAATCTCTCAGAAAGTTTCTCTGTAGTTATTATGTGAGGACATTTCCTTTTTCACCATGGGTCCCTATGGGCTACCAAATATCACTTTCCAGATTCCACAAAAAGAGTGTTAGCCAACTGCTTCTTGAGGTATAGTGTGTAACTCTGTGAGATGAATTCACAGATCAGAAAGAAGTCTCTCAGAAAGCTTCTTTCACGTTTTGAACGGATGAAATTTCCTTTATCAGCGTAGGCCTCAATGCGATCCAAGGAAGCCCTTCTAAGGTTCCTCAAAGACAGTGTTAATGGACTGCTCCATGAAACATAAGTGTAACTCTGTGAGATGAATTCACACATCACCCAGAAGTTTCTAAGAAATTTTCTTTCTAGTTGTAGTCTGTGGATATTTCCTTTGTCACCGTAAGTTTCATTGCGCTATGAAATAGCGAATTGCAGATTTCCAGAAAACTGTGTTAACAAACTAATCACTGAAGAGAAACGTGTAACTCTGTGAGTTGCATTCCCACATGGTAATGTAGTTTCTCAGAAAGCTTCTCTTTAGTTGTTATCTGAGGATAATTACTTTTTCACCCTAGCCCCCAATGAGCTCCCAAAGATAACTTTGCAGAATCCACGAGAACAGTGTTAGCAAACTGTTCCAAGAAGGGAAGGGTGGAACTCTGTGTGATGAAGTCACACATCAGAAAGCAATCTCTCAGAAAGTTTCTCTGTTGTTATTATGTGAGGACATTTCCTTTTTCACCATGGGCCCCTATGGGCTAACAAATATCACTTTCCACATTCCACGAAAAGAGTGTTAGCAAACTGCTTCTTGAGGCATAGGTTGTCACTCTGTGAGATGAATTCACAGATCAGAAAGAAGTTTCTCAGAAAGCTTCTTTCACGTTTTGAACCGATGAAATTTCCTTTATCAGCATAGGTCTCAATGCGATCCAAGGAAGCCCTTCTCAGCTTCCTCAAAGACAGTGTTAATGGACTGCTCCACCAAACATCAGTGTAACTCTGTGAGATGAATTCACACATCACCAAGAAGTTTCTAAGAAAGCTTCTTTCTAGTTTTCATCTCTGGATATTTCCTTTGTCACCCTAATGTTCATTGCGCTATGAAATACCAAATTGCAGATTTCCAGAAAACTGTGTTAACAATCTGATCACGGAAGAGAAACGTGTAATTCTGTGAGGTGCATTCACACATGGCAATGCAGTTTCTCAGAAAGCTTCTCTTTAGTTGTCATGTGAGGTAATTCCTTTTTCACCTAGCCCTCAATGAGCTCCCAAATATACATTTGCAGAATCCACGAGAACAGTGTTAGCAAACTGTTCCAAGAAGGGAAGGGTGGAACTCTGTATGATGAAGTCACATATCAGAAAGCAATCTCTCAGAAACTTTCTCTGTAGTTATTATGTGAGGACATTTCCTTTTTCACCTTGGGCCACTAAGGGCTACCAAATATCACTTTCCAGATTCCACGAGAGAGTGTTAGCAAACTGCTTATTGAGGCATACGTTGTAACTCTGTGAGATGAATTCAAATATCAGAAAGAAGTTTCTCAAAATGCTTCTTTTACGTTTTGAACGGATGAAATTTCCTTTATCAGCTTAGGCCTCAATGCGATCCAAGGAAGCCTTTCTCAGCTTCCTCAAAGACAGTGTTAATGGACTGCTCCACGAAACATAAGTGTAACTCTGTGAGATGAATTCACACATCACCAAGAAGTTTCTAAGAAAGCTTCCTTCTAGTTTTCATCTGTGGATATTTATCTTGTCACCGTCAGGTTCATTGCGCTATGAAATACCAAATTGCAGATTTCCAGAAAACTGTGTTAACAAACTGATCACTGAAGAGAAACCTGTAACTCTGTGAGTTGCATTCACACATGGCAATGCAGTTTCTCAGAAAGCTTCTCTTTAGTTATTATGTGAGGATAATTCCTTTTTAACCCTATCCGTTAATGAACTACCAAATATACCATTGCAGAATCCACGAGAACAGTGTTAGCAAACGGTTCCAAGAGGGGAAGCATGGAACTCTGTGTGATGAAGTCACACATCAGAAAGCAATCTCTCAGAAGTCTCTTTGTAGGTATTATGTGAGGACATTTCCTTTTTCACCATGGGCCCCTATGGGCTACCAAATATCACTTTCCAGATTCCACGAAAAGAGTGTTAGGAAACTGCTTCTTGAGGCATAGGTTGTAACTCTGTGAGATGAATTCACAGATCAGAAAGAAGTTTCTCAGAAAGCTTCTTTCACGTTTTGAACGGATGACATTTCCTTTATCAGGGTAGGCCTCAATGCGATCCAAGGAAGCCCTTCTCAGTTTCCTCAAAGACAGTGTTAGTGGACTGCTCCACGAAACATAAGTGTAACTCTGTGAGATGAATTCACACATCACCAAGAAGTTTCTAAGAAAGCTTCTTTCTAGTTTTCATCTGTGGATATTTCCTTTGTCACCGTCAGGTTCACTGCGCTAGGAAATACCCATTTGCAGATTTCCAGAAAACTGTGTTAACAAACTGATCACTGAAGAGAAACGTGTAACTCTGTGAGTTGCATTCACACATGGCAATGCAGTTTCTCAGAAAGCTTCTCTTTAGTTGTTATGTGAGAATAATTCCTTTTTCACCCTAGCCCTCAATGAGCTCCCAAATATACCTTTGCAGAATCCACGAGAACAGTGTTAGCAAACTGTTCAAGAAGGGAAGGGTGGAACTCTGTGTAATGAAGTCACACATCAGAAAGCAATCTCTCAGAAAGTTTCTCTGTAGTTATTATGTGAGGACATTTCCTTTTTCACCATGGGCCCCTATGGGCTACGAAATATCACTTTGCAGATTCCTCGAAAAGAGTGTTAGCTAACTGCTTCTTGAGGCATAGGTTGTAATTCTGTGAGATGAATTCACAGATCAGAAAGAAGTTTCTCAGAAAAATTCTTTCACGTTTTGAACGGATGAAATTTCCTTTATCAGCGTAGGCCTCAATGCGATCCAAGGAAGCCCTTTTCAGCTTCCTCAAAGACAGTGTTAATGGACTGCTATACGAAACATAAGTGCAACTCTGTGAGATGAATTCAGACATCAAAACGAAGTTTCTAAGAAAGCTCCTTTCCAGTTTTCATCTGTTTATTTTTCCCTTGTCACCGTAAGGTTCAATGCGCTTTGAAATACCAAATTGCAGATTTCCAGAAAACTGTGTTAACAAACTGATCACTGAAGAGAAACGTGTAACTCTGTGAGTTGCATTCACACATGGCAATGCAGGTTCTCAGAAAGCTTCTCTTCAGTTGTTAGGTGAGGATAATTCCTTTTACACCCTAGCCCTCAATGAGCTCCCAAAAATACCTTTGCAGATTCCACGAGAACAGTGTTAGCAAACTGTTCCAAGAAGGGAAGGGTGGAACTCTGTGTGATGAAGTCACACATCAGAAAGCAATCTCCCAGAAAGTTTCTCTGTTGTTATTATGTGAGGAGATTTCCTTTTTCACCATGGGCCCCTATGGGCTAACAAATATCACTTTCCAGATTCCACGAAAAGAGTGTTAGCAAACTGCTTCTTGAGGCATAGGTTGTCACTCTGTGAGATGAATTCACAGATCAGAAAGAAGTTTCTCAGAAAGCTTCTTTCACGTTTTGAACGGATGAAATTTCCTTTATCAGCATAGGCCTCAATGCGATCCAAGGAAGCCCTTCTCAGCTTCCTCAAAGACAGTGTTAATGGACTGCTCCACCAAACATCAGTGTAACTCTGTGAGATGAATTCACACATCACCAAGAAGTTTCTAAGAAAGCTTCTTTCTAGTTTTCATCTCTGGATATTTCCTTTGTCACCCTAATGTTCATTGCGCTATGAAATACCAAATTGCAGATTTCCAGAAAACTGTGTTAACAATCTGATCACGGAAGAGAAAGGTGTAATTCTGTGAGGTGCATTCACACATGGCAATGCAGTTTCTCAGAAAGCTTCTCTTTAGTTGTCATGTGAGGATAATTCCTTTTTCACCTAGCCCTCAATGAGCTCCCAAATATACATTTGCAGAATCCACGAGAACAGTGTTAGCAAACTGTTCCAAGAAGGGAAGGGTGGAACTCTGTATGATGAAGTCACATATCAGAAAGCAATCTCTCAGAAACTTTCTCTGTAGTTATTATGTGAGGACATTTCCTTTTTCACCTTGGGCCACTAAGGGCTACCAAATATCACTTTCCAGATTCCACGAGAGAGTGTTAGCAAACTGCTTCTTGAGGCATACGTTGTAACTCTGTGAGATGAATTCAAATATCAGAAAGAAGTTTCTCAAAATGCTTCTTTTACGTTTTGAACGGATGAAATTTCCTTTATCAGCGTAGGCCTCAATGCGATCCAAGGAAGCCTTTCTCAGCTTCCTCAAAGACAGTGTTAATGGACTGCTCCACGAAACATAAGTGTAACTCTGTGAGATGAATTCTCACATCACCAAGAAGTTTCTAAGAAAGCTTCCTTCTAGTTTTCATCTGTGGATATTTATCTTGTCACCGTCAGGTTCATTGCGCTATGAAATACCAAATTGCAGATTTCCAGAAAACTGTGTTAACAAACTGATCACTGAAGAGAAACCTGTAACTCTGTGAGTTGCATTCACACATGGCAATGCAGTTTCTCAGAAAGCTTCTCTTTAGTTATTATGTGAGGATAATTCCTTTTTAACCATAGCCGTTAATGAACTACCAAATATACCATTGCAGAATCCACGAGAACAGTGTTAGCAAACTGTTCCAAGAAGGGAAGGGTGGAACTCTGTGTGATGAAGTCACACATCAGAAAGCAATCTCTCAGAAAGTTTCTCTGTAGTTATTATGTGAGGACGTTTCCTTTTTCACCATGGGCCCCTATGGGCTACCAAATATCACTTTCCAGATTCCACAAAAAGAGTGTTAGATAACTGCTTCTTGAGGCATAGGTTGTAACTCTGTGAGATGAATTCACAGATCAGAAAGAAGTCTCTCAGAAAGCTTCTTTCACGTTTTGAACGGATGAAATTTCCTTTATCAGCGTAGGCCTCAATGCGATCCAAGGAAGCCCTTCTCAGGTTCCTCAAAGACAGTGTTAATGGACTGCTCCACGAAACATAAGTGTAACTCTGTGAGATGAATTCACACATCACCAAGAATTTTCTAAGAAAGCTTCTTTCTAGTTGTAATCTGTGGATATTTCCTTTGTCACCGTAAGGTTCATTGCGCTATGAAATAGCGAATTTCAGATTTCCAGAAAACTGTGTTAACAAACTGATCACTGAAGAGAAACGTGTAACTCTGTGAGTCGCATTCACACATGGCAATGTAGTTTCTCAGAAAGCTTCTCTTTAGTTGTTATGTGAGGATAATTACTTTTTCACCCTAGCCCCCAATGAGCTCCCAAATATATCTTTGCAGAATCCACGAGAACAGTGTTAGCAAACTGTTCCAAGAAGGGAAGGGTGGAACTCTGTGTGATGAAGTCACACATCAGAAAGCAATCTCTCAGAAAGTTTCTCTGTAGTTATTATGTGAGGACATTTCCTTTTTCACCCTGGGCTCCTATGGGCTACCAAATATCACTTTCCAGATTCCACGAAAAGAGTGTTAGCAAACTGCTTCTTGAGGCATAGGTTGTAACTGTGTGAGATGAATACACAGATCAGAAAACAGTTTCTCAGAAAGCTTCTTTCACGTTTTCAACGGATGAAATTTCCTTTATCAGCGTAAGCCTCAATGCGATCCAAGGAAGCCCTTCTCAGCTTCCTCAAATGCAGTGTTAATGGACTGCTCCACCATACATAAGTGTAACTCTGTGAGATGAATTCACACATCACCAAGAAGTTTCTACGAAAGCTTCTTTCTACTTTTCTTCTGGGGATATTTCAATTGTCACCGTAGGGTTCATTGCGCTATGAAATGCCAAATTGCAGATTTCCAGACAACTGTGTTAACAAACTGATCACTGAAGAGAAACGTGTAACTCTGTGAGTTTCATTCACACATGGCAATGCTGTTTCTCAGAAAGCTTCAATTTAGTTGTCTTGTGAGGATAATTCCTTTTTCACCCTAGCCCTCAATGAGCTCCCAAATATACCTTTGCAGAATCCACGAGAACAGTGTTAGCAAACTGTTCCAAGAAGGGAAGGGTGGAACTCTGTGTGATGAATTCACACATCAGAAAGCAATCTCTCAGAAAGTCTCTCTGTATTTATTATGTGAGGACATTTCCTTTTTCACCATGGGCCCCTATGGGCTACCAAATATCACTTTCCAGATTCCGCGAAAAGAGTGTTAGCAAACTGCTTCTTGAGGCATAGGTTGTAACTCTGTGAGATGAATTCACAGATCAGAAAGAAGTTTCTCAGAAAGCTTCTTTCACGTTTTGAACGGATGACATTTCCTTTATCAGCGTAAGCCTCAATGCGATCCATGGAAGCCCTTCTCAGCTTCCTCAAAGACAGTGTTAATGGGCTGCTCCACCAGACATAAGTGTAACTCTGTGAGATGAATTCACACATCACCAAGAAGTTTCTAAGAAAGCTTCTTTCTAGTTTTCATCTGTGGATATTTCCTTTGTCACCGTCAGGTTCATTGCGCTATGATATACCAAATTGCAGATTTCCAGAAAACTGTGTAAGAAACTGATCACTGAAGAGAAACGTGTAACTCTATGAGTTGCATTCACACATGGCAATGCAGTTTCTCAGAAAGCATCTCTTTAGTTATTATGTGAGGAAAATTCCTTTTTCACCCCAGCCCTCAAGAGCTCCCAAATATAAATTTGCAGAATGCATGAGAACAGTGTTAGCAAACTGTGCCAAGATGGGAAGGGTGGAACTCTGTGTGATGAAGTCACACATCAGAAAGCAGTCTCTCAGAAAGTCTCTCTTTAGTGATTATATGAGGACATTTCCTTTTTCACCATGGGCCCCTAAGGGCTACCAAATATCACTTTCCAGATTCCACGAAAACAGTGTTAGCAAACTGCTTCTTGAAGCATAGGTTGTAACTCTGTGAGATGAATTCACAGATCAGAAAATGTTTCTCAGAAAGCTTCTTTCACGTTTTGATCGGATGAAATTTCCTTTATTAGCGTAGGCCTCAATGCAATCCAAGGAAGCCCCTCTCAGCTTCCTCAAAGACAGTGTTAATGGACTGCTCCATGAAACATAAGTGTAACTCTGTGAGATGAATTCACACAGCACCAAGAAGTTTCTAAGAAAGATTCTTTCTAGTTTTCATCTGCGGATATTTGCTTTGTCACCGACAGGTTCATTGCGCTATGAAATACCAGATTGCAGATTTCCAGAAAACTGTGTTAACAAACTGATCACTGAAGAGAAACGTGTAACTCTGTTAGTTGCATTCACACATGGCAATGCAGTTTCTCAGAAAGCTTCTCTTTAGTTATTATGTGAGGACAATTCCTTTTTCACCCTAGTCCTCAATGAGCTCCCAAATATACCTTTCCAGAATCCACGAGAACAGTGTTAGCAAACTGTTCCCAGAAGGGAAGGGTGGAACTCTGTGTGGTGAAGTCACACATCAGAAAGCAATCTCTCAGAAAGTTTCTCTGTAGTTATTATGTGAGGACATTTCCTTTTTCACCATGGGCCCCTACGGGCTACCAAATATTACTTTCCAGATTCCACGAAAAGAGTGTTAGCAAACTGCTTCTTGAGACATAGGTTGTAACACTGTGAGATGAATTCACAGATGAGAAAGAAGTTTCTCAGAAAGCTTCTTTCACGTTTTGAACGGATGAAATTCCCTTTATCAGCGTAGGCCTCAATGCGATCCAAGGAAGCCCTTCTCAGCTTCCTCAAAGACAGTGTGAATGGACTGCTCCACCAAACATAAGTGTAACTCTGTGAGATGAATTCACACATCACCATGAAGTTACTAAGAAAGCTTCTTTCTAGTTTTCATCTGTGGATATTTCCTTTGTCACCGTAAGGTTCATTGCGCTATGAAATAGCAAATTGCAGATTTCCAGAAAACTGTGTTAACAAACTGATCACTGAAGAGAAACGTGTAACTCTGTGAGTTGCATTCACACATGGCAATGCATTTTCTCAGAAAGCTTCTCTTTAGTTATTGTGTGAGGATAATTCCTTTTTCACCATAGTCCTCAATGAGCTCCCAAATATACCTTTGCAGAATCCACGAGTACAGTGTTAGCAAACTGTTCCCAGAAGGGAAGGGTGGAACTCTGTGTGCTGAATCACACAACAGAACGCAATCTCTCAGAAAGTTTCTCTGTAGTTATTATGTGAGGACATTTCCTTTTTCACCATGGGCCCCTACGGGCTACCAAATATCACTTTCCAGATTCCACGAAAAGAGTGTTAGCAAAATGCTTCTTGAGACATAGTTTGTAAATCTGTGAGATGAATTCACAGATCAGAAAGAAGTTTCTCAGAAAGCTTCTTTCACGTTTTGAACGGATGAAATTTACTTTATCAAGGTAGGCCGCAATGTGATCCAAGGAAGCCACTCTCAGCCTCCTCAAACAGAGTGTTAATGGACTGCTGCACGAAACATAAGTGTAACTCTGTGAGATGAATTCACACATCACCAAGAAATTTCTACGAAAGCTTCTTTCTAGTTTTCATCTGTAGATATTTCCTTTGTCACCGTACGGTTCATAGCGCTATGAAATACCAAATTGCAGATTTCCAGAAAAGTGTGTTAACAAACTGATCACTGAAGAGAAACGTGTAACTCCGTGAGTTGCATTCACACATGGCAATGCACTTTCTCAGAAAGCTTCTCTTTAGTTATTATGTGAGGATAATTCCTTTTTCACCCTAGCCCTCAATGAGCTCCCAAATATACCTTTGCAGAATCCACGAGAACAGTGTTAGCAAAGTGTTCCAGAAACGGAAGGGTGGAACTCTGTGTTATGAAGTCACACATTAGAAAGCAATCTCTCAGAAAGTTTCTCGTTAGTAATTATGAGAGGATATTTCCTTTTTCACCATGGGCCCCTATGGGTTACCAAATATCACTTTCCAGATTCCACGAAAAGAGAGTTAGCAAACTGCTTCTTGAATCATAGGTTGTAACTCTGTGAAATGAATTCACACATCAGAAAGTAGTTTCTCAGAAAGCTTCTTTCACGTTTTGAACGGATGAAATTTCCTTTATCAGCGTAGGCCTCAATGCGATCCAAGGAAGCCCTTCTCAGCTACCTCACAGACAGTGTTAATGGACTGCTCCACGAAACATAAATGTAACTCTGTGAGATGAATTCACACATCACCAAGAAGTTTCTAAGAAAGCTTCTTTCCAGTTTTCATCTGTGGATACTTCCTTTGTCACCGAAAGGTTCATTGCGCTATGAAATACTAAATTAGAGATTTCCAGAAAACTGTGTTAACAAACTGATTACTGAAGAGCAACGTGTAACTCTGTGAGTTGCATTCACACATGGCATTGCAGTTTCTCAGAAAACTTCTCTTTAGTTGTTATGTGAGGATAATTTCCTTTCACCCTAACCCTCAATGACCGCCCAGATAGACCTTTGCAGAATCCACGAGAACAGTGTTAGCAAACTGTTCAAAGAAGGGAAGGGTGGAACTCTGTGTGATGAAGTCACACATCAGAAAGCATTCTCTCAGAAAGTTTCTCTGTAGTTATTATGTGAGGACATTTCCTTCTTCTCCACGGGACCCTATGGGCTACCAAATATCTCTTTCCAGATTCCACAAAAAGAGTGTTAGCAAACTGCCTCTTGAGGCATACGTTGTAACTCTGTGAGATGAATTCACAGATCAGAAAGAAGTTTCTCAGAAAGCTTCTTTCATGTTTTGAACGGATGAAATTTCCTTTATCAGCGTAGGCCTCAATGCGATCCAAGGAAGCCCTTCTCAGCTTCCTCAAAGACAGTGTTAAAGTACTGCTCCACGAACCATAAGTGTAACTCTGTGAGATGAATTCACACATCACCAAGAAGTTTCTACAAAAGCTTCTTTCTAGTTTTCATCTGTGGATATTTCCTTTGTCACCGTAAGGTTCATTGGGCTATGAAATACCAAATTGCAGATTTCCAGAAAAATGTGTTAACAAACTGATCACTGAAGAGAAATGTGTAACTCTGTGAGTTGCTTTCACGCATGGCAACGCAGTTTCTCAGAAAGCTTCTCTTTAGTTGTTATGTGAGGATAATTACTTTTTCACCCTAGACCTCAATGAGCTCCCTAATATACCTTTGCAGAATACACGAGAACAGTGTTAGCAAAGTGTTCCAGGAAGAGAAGGGTGGAACACTGTGTGATGAAGTCACACATCAGAAAGCAATTTCTCAGAAAGTTTCTCTGCCGTAATTATGTGAGGACATTTCCTTTTTCACCATGGGCCCCTAAGGGCTACCAAATATCACTTTCCAGGTTCCACGAAAAGAGTTTTGGCAAACTGCTTCTTGAGGCATAGCTTGTAACTCTTTGAGATGAATTCACAGATGAGAAAGAAGTTTCTCAGAAAGCTTCTTTCACGTTTTGAACGGATGAAGTTTCCTTTATCAGCGTAGGCCTCAATGTGATCCAAGGAAGCCCTTCTCAGCTTCCTCTAAGACAGTGTTAATGGACTGCTTCACGAAACATAAGTGTAACTCTGTGAGATGAATTCACACATCACCAAGAAGTTTCTAAGAAAGCTTCTTTCTAGTTTTCATCTGCGGATATTTCCCCTGTCACCGTAAGGTTCATTGCGCTATGAAATACCAAACTGCAGATTTCAAGAAAACTGTGTTAACAAACTGATCACTGAAGAGAAACGTGTAACTCTGTGAGTTGCATTCACACATGGCAATGCAGTTTCTCAGACAGCTTCTCTTTAGTTATTATGTGAGGATAATTCCTTTTTCACCCTATCCCTCAATGAGCTCCCAAATATACCTTTGCAGAATCCACGAGAACAGTGTTAGCAAACTGTTCCAAGAAGGGAAGGGTGGAACTCTGTGTGATGAAGTCACACATCGGAAAGCAATCTCTCAGAATGTTTCTCTGTAGTTATTATGTGAGGACAATTCCTTTTTCACCATGGGCCCCTATGGGCTACCAAATATCACTTTCCAGATTCCACGAAAAGAGTGTTATCAGACTGCTTCTTGAGGCATAGGTTGTAACTCTGTGAGATGAATTGACAGATCAGAAAGAAGTTTCTCAGAAAGCTTATTTCACGTTTTGAACGGATGAAATTTCCTTTATCAGCGTAGGCCTCAATGCGATCCAAGGAAGCAATTCTCAGCTTCCTCAAAGACAGTGTTAATGGACTGCTCCACGAAACATAAGTGCAACTCTGTGAGATGAATTCACACATCATCAAGAAGTTTCTAAGAATGCGTCTTTCCAGTTTTCATCTGTGGATATTTCCTTTGTCACCGTAAGGTTCATAGCGCTATGAAATACCAAATTGCAGATTTCCAGAAAACTGTGTTAACAAACTGATCACTGAAGAGAAACGTGTAACTCTGTGATTTGCATTCACACATGGCAATGCGGTTTCTCAGAAAGCATCTGTTTAGTTATTGTGTGAGGCTAATTCCTTTTTCACCCTAGCCCCTCTGAGCTCCCAAATACACCTTTGTAGAATCCACGAGAACAGTGTTCGCAAACTGTTCCAACAAAGGAAGGGTGGAACTCTGTGTGATGAAGTCACACATCAGAAAGCTATCTCTCAGAACGTTCCCGTGTAGTTATTATGTGAGGAAATTTCCTTTTTCACCATGGGCCCCTATGGGCTACCAAATATCACTTTCCAAATTCCACGAAAAGAGTCTTAGCAAACTGCTTCTTGAGGCATAGGTTGTAACACTGTGAGATGAATTCACAGTTCATCAAGAAGTTTCTCAGAAAACTTATTTCACGTTTTGAACGGAAGAAATTTCCTTTATCAGCGTAGGCCTCAAGGCGATCCAAGGAAACCCTTCCTTGCTTCCTCAAAGACAATGTTAATGGACTGCTCCACGAAACATTAGTGTAACACTGTGAGATGAATTCACACCTCCCCAAGAAGTTTCTAAGAAATCTTACTGCTAGTTTTCATCTGTGGATATTTCCTTTGTCACCGTAAGGTTCATTGCACTATGAAATACCAAATTGCAGATTTCCAGAAAACTGTGTTAACAAACTGATCACTGAAGAGAAACGTGTAACTCTGTGAGTTGCATTCACACATGGCAATGCAGTTTCTCAGACAGCTTCTCCTTAGTTATTATGTGAGGATAATTCCTTTTTCACCCTAGCCCTCAATGAGCTCCCAAATATACCTTTGCAGAATCCAGGAGAACAGTGTTAGCAAACTGTTCCAAGAAGGTAATGGTGGAACTCTGTGTTATGAAGTCACACATCAGAAAGCAATCTCTCAGAAAGTTTCCCTGTAGTTATTATATGAGGACATTTCCTTTTTCACCATGGGCCCCTATGGGCTCCCAAATATCACTTTCCAGATTCCACGAAAAGAGTGTTATCAGACTGCTTCTTGAGGCATAGGTTGTAACTCTGTGAGATGAATTGACAGATCAGAAAGAAGTTTCTCAGAAAGCTTATTTCACGTTTTGAACGGATGAAATTTCCTTTATCAGCGTAGGCCTCAATGCGATTCAAGGAAGCCCTTCTCTGCTTCCTCAAAGACAGTGTTAATGGACTGCTCCACGAAACATAAGTGCAACTCTGTGAGATGAATTCACACATCACCAAGAAGTTTCTAAGAATGCTTCTTTCCAGTTTTCATCTGTGGATATTTCCTTTGTCACCGTAAGGTTCATAGCGCTATGAAATACCAAATTGCAGATTTCCAGAAAACTGTGTTAACAAACTGATCACTGAAGAGAAACGTGTAACTCTGTGAGCTGCATTCACACATGGCAATGCGGTTTCTCAGAAATCTTCTCTTTAGTTATTCTGTGAGGATAATTCCTCTTCCACCCTAGCCCTCAATGAACTCCTAAATATTCCTTTGCAGAATCCTCGAGAACAGTGTTAGCAAACAGTTCCAAGAAGGGAAGGATGGAACTCTGTGTGATGAAGTCACCATCAGAAAGCAATCTCTCAGAAAGTTTCTCTGTAGTTATTATGTGAGGACATTTCCTTTTTCACCATGGGCCCCTATGGGCTAACAAATATCACTTTCCAGATTCCAAGAAATGAGTGTCAGCAAACTGCTTCTTGAGGCATAGGTTGTAACTCTGTGAGATGAATTCACAGATCAGAAAAAAGTTTCTCAGAAAGCTTGTTTCACGTTTTGAACGGATGAAATTTCCTTTATCAGCGTAGGCCTCAATGCGATCTCAGGAAGCCCTTCTCAGCTTCCTCAAAGACAGTGTTAATGGACTACTCCATGAAACATAAGTGTAACTCTGTGAGATGAATTCACACATCACCAAGAAGTTTCTAAGAAAGCTTCTTTCCAGTTTTCATCTCTGGATATTTCCTTTGTCACCGTAAGGTTCATTGCGCTATGAAATACCAAATTGCAGATGTCCAGAAAACTGTGTTAACAAACTGATCACTGAAGAGAAACGTGTAACTCTGTGAGTTGCATTCACACTTGGCAATGCTGTTTCTCAGAAAGCTTCCCTTTAGTTATTCTGTGAGGATAATTCCTTTTTCACCCTAGCCCTCAATGAGCTAACAATTATACCTTTGCAGAATCCAAGAGAACAGTGTTAGTAAACTGTTCCAAGAAGGGAATGGTGGAACTCTGTGTGATGAAGTCACACATCAGAAAGCAATCTCTGAGAAAGTTTCTCTGTAGTTATTATGTGAGGACATTTTCTTTTTCACATTGGACCCTTATGGGGTACCAAATATCACTTTCCAGATTCCACGAAAACAGTGTTAGCAGACTGCTTCTTGAGGCATAGGTTGTAACTCTGTGAGATGTGTTTACAGATCAGAAAGAAGTTTCTCAGAAAGATTTTTTCACGTTTTGAACGGATGAAATTTCCTTTATCAGCGTAGGCCTCAATGAGATCCAAGGAAGCCCTTCTCAGCTTCCTCAAAGACAGTGTTAATGGACTGCTCCACGAAACATAAGTGTAACTCTGTGTGATGAATTCACACATCACCAAGAAGTTTCTAAGAAAGCTTCTTTCCAGTTTTCATCTGTGGATATTTCCTTTGGCACCATAAGGTTCATAGCGCTATGAAATACCAAATTGCAGATTTCCAGAAAACTGTGTTAACAAACTGATCACTGCAGAGAAACGTGTAACTCTGTGAGATGCCTTCACACATGGCAATGCGGTTTCTCAGAAAGCTTCTCTTTAGTTATTCTGTGAGGATAATTCCTTTTTCACCCTAGCCCTCAATGAGCTCCCAAATATTCCTTTGCAGAATCCTTGAGAACAGTGTTAGCAAACTGTTCCAAGAAGGGAAGGGTGGAACTCTGTGTGATGAAGTCACTCATCAGAAAGCAATCTCTCAGAAAGTTTCTCTGTAGTTACTATGTGAGGACATTTCCTTTTTCACCATTGGCCCCTATGGGCTACGAAATATCACTTTCCAGATTCCACGAAAAGAGTGTTAGCAGACTGCTTCTTGAGCATAGGTTGTAACTCTATGGGATGTACTCACAGATCAGAAAGAAGTTTCTCAGAAAGCTTCTTTCACGTTTTGAACGGATGAAATTTCCTTTATCAGCGTAGGCCTCAATGCGATCCAAGGAAGCCTTCTCAGCTTCCTCGAAGACAGTGTTAATGGACTGCTCCACGAAACATAAGTGCAACTCTGTGAGATGAATTCACACATCACCAAGAAGTTTCTAAGAATGCTTCTTTCCCGTTTTCATCTCTGGATATTTCCTTTGTCACCGTAAGGTTCATAGCGCTATGAAATACCAAATTGCAGATTTCCAGAAAACTGTGTTAACAAACTGATCATTGAAGAGAAACGTGGAACTCGGTGAGTTGCATTCACACATGGCAATGCGGTTTCTCAGAAAGCTTCTCTTTAGTTATTCTGTGAGGATCATTCCTTTTTCACCCTAGCCCTCAATGAGCTCCCAAATACACCTTTGCAGAATCCATGAGAACAGTGTTAGCAAACTGTTCCAAGAAGGGAAGGGTGGAACTCTGTGTGATGAAGTCACACATCAGAAAGCAATCTCTCCCAAAGTTTCTCTGTAGTTATTATGTTAGGACATTTCCTTTTTCACCATGGGCCCCTGTGGGGTACCAAATATCACTTTCTAGTTTCCACGAAAAGAGTGTTAGCAAACTGCTTCTTGAGGCATAGGTTGTAACTCTGTGAGATGAATTCACAGATGAGAAAGAAGTTTCTCAGAAAGCTTCTTTCACGTTTTGAACGGATGAAATATCCTTTAGCAGCTTAGGCCTCAATGCGATCCAAGGAAGCCCTTCTCAGCTTCCTCAAAGACAGTGTTAATGGACTGCTCCACGAAACATACGTGTAACTCTGAGAAATGAATTCACACATCACCAAGAAGTTTCTACGAAAGCTTCTTTCCAGTTTTCCTCTGTGGATATATCCCTTGTTACCGTAACTTTCACCTCGCTATGGCATACCAAATTGCAGATTTCCAGAAAACTGTGTTAACAAACTGATCACTGAATAGAAACGTGTAACTCTGTGAGTTGCATTCACACATGTCAATGCGGTTTCTCAGAAAGCTTCTCTTTAGTTATTTTGTGAGGATAATAGCTTTTTCACCCTAGCCCTCAAGGAGCTCCCGAAAATATCTTTGCAGAATCCACGAGAACAGTGTTAGCAAACTGTTCCAAGAAGGGAAGGGTGGAACTCGGTGTGATGAACTCACACATCAGAAAGCAATCTCTCAGAAAGTTTCTCTGTACTTATTATGTGAGGACAATTCCATTTTCACCATGGGCCCCTAAGGGCAACCAAATATCACTTTCCAGATTCCATGAAAAGAGTGTTAGCAAACTGCTTCTTGAGGCATAGTTTGTAACTCTGTGAGCTGAATTCACAGATCATAAAGGAGTTTCTCAGAAAGGTTCTTTCACGTGTTGAACGGATGAAATTTCCTTTCTCAACGTAGGCATCAATGCGATCCAAGGAAGCCCTTCTCAGCTTCCTCAAAGACACTGTTAAAGGACTGCTCCACGAAACATAAGTGTAACTCTGTGAGGTGAATTCACACATCAGAAAGAAGTTTTCAAAAAGCTTCTTTACAGTTTTCATCTGTGGATATTTCCTTTGTCACCGTAAGGTTAACTGCGCTGTGAAATACCATAATGCAGATTTCCAGAAAACTGTGTTAACAAACTGGTCACTGAAGAGAAACGTGTAACTCTGTGAGTTGCATTCACACATGGCAATGCAGTTTCTCAGAAAGCTTCTCTTTAGTTATTAAGTGAGGATACTTCCTTTTTCACCCTAGCCCTCAATGAGCTCCCAAATATACCTTTGCAGAATCCACGAGAACAGTGTTATCAAACTGTTCCAAGAAGGGAAGGGTGGAACTCTGTGTGATGAAGTCACACATCAGAAAGCAATCTCTCAGAAAGTTTTTCTGTAGTGATTATGTGAGGACATTTCCTTTTTCACCATGGGACCCTATGGGCTACCAAATATCACTTACCAGATACCAAGAAAAGAGGGTTAGCAAACTGCTTCTTGAGGCATAAGTTGTAACACTGTCAGATGAATTCACAGATCAGAAAGAATTTTCTCAGAAAGCTTCTTTCACGTTTTGAACGGATGAAATTTCCTTTATCAGCGTAGGCCAGAATGCGATCCAAGGAACCCCTTCTCAGCTTCCTCAAGGACAGTGTTAATGGACTGCTCCAAGAAACATAAGTGTAACTCTATGAGATGAATTCACACATCACCAAGAAGATTCCAAGAAAGCTTCTTTCCAGTTTTCATCTGTGGATATTTCCTTTGTCACCGTAATGTTCATTGCGCTAAGAAACAACAAATTGCAGATTTCCAGAAACTGTGTTAACAAACTGATCACTGAAGAGAAACGTGTAACTCTGTGAGTTGCATTCACACATGCCAATGGGGTTTCTCAGAAAGCTTCTCTTCAGTTATTATGTGAGGATAATTCCTTTTTCACCCTAGCCCTCAATGAGCTCCCAAATATACCTTTGAAGAATCCACGAGAACAGTGTTAGCAAACTGTTCCAAGAAGGGAAGGGTGGAACTCTGGGTGATGAAGTCACACATCAGAAAGCAATCTCTCAGAAAGTTTCTCTGTAGTGATTATGTGAGGACATTTCCTTTTTCACCATGGGCCCCTATGGGCTTCCAAATATCACTTTCCAGATTCCACGGAAAGAGTGTTAGCAAACTGCTTCTTGAGGCATAGGTTGTAACTCTGTGAGATGAATTCACAGATCAGAAAGAAGTTTCTCAGAAAACTTCTTTCACGTTTTGAAAGGATGAAATTTCCTTTATCAGCGTAGGTCTCAATGCGATCCATGGAAGCCCTTCTCAGCTTCCTCAAAGACAGTGTTAATGGACTGCTAAACGAAACATAAGTGTAACTCTGTGAGATGAATTCACACATCACCAAGAAGTTTCTAAGAAAGCTTCTCTATAGTTTTCATCTGTGGATATTTCCTTTGTCACCGTAAGGTTCATTGCGCTATGAAATACCAAATTGCCGATTTCCAGAAAACTGTGTGAACAAACTGATCACTGAAGAGAAACGTGTAACTCTGTGAGGAGCATTCACACATGGCAAAGCAGTTTCTCGGAAAGCTTCTCTTTAGTTATTATGTGAGGATAATTCCTTTTTCACCCTAGCCCTCAATGAGCTCCCAAATGTACCATTGCAGAATCCACGAGAACAGTGTTAGCAAACTGTTCCAAGAAGGAAAGTGTGCAACTCTGTGTCAAGAAATCACACATCAGAAAGCAATCTCTCAGAAAGTTTCTCTGTAGTGATTATGTGAGGACATTTCCTTTTTCACCATGGGCCCCTATGGGCTACCAAATATCACATACCAGATACTAAGAAAAGAGTGTTAGCAAACTGCTTCTTGAGGCATAAGTTGTAACACTGTCAGATGAATTCACAGATCAGAAAGAATTTTCTCAGAAAGCTTCTTTCACGTTTTGAACGGATGAAATTTCCTTTATCAGCGTAGGCCTCAATGCGATCCAAGGAAGCCCTTCTCAGCTTCCTCAAAGACAGTGTTAATCTACTGCTCCACGAAACATAAGTGTAACTATGTGAGATGAATTCACACATCACCAAGAAGTTTCTAGGAAAGCTTCTTTATAGTTTTCATCTGTACATATTTCCTTTGTCACCGTAAGGTTCATTGCACTATGAAATACCAAATTGCAGATTTCCAGAAAACTGTGTTAACAAACTGATCACTGAAGAGAAACGTGTAAATCTGTGAGTTGCATTCACACATGGCAATGCAGTTTCTCGGAAAGCTTCTCTTAATTATTATGTGAGGATCATTCCTTTTTCACCCTAGCCCTCAATGAGCTCCCAAATATACCTTTGCAGAATCCACGAGAACAGTGTTAGCAAGCTGTTCCAAGAATGGAAGGGTGGAACTCTGTGAGATGAAGTCACACATCAGAAAGCAATCTCTCAGAAAGTTTCTCTGTAGTTATTATGTGAGGACATTTCCTTTTTCACCATGGGCCCCTATGGGCTACCAAATATCACTTTCCAGATTCCACAAAGAGAGTGTTAGCAAACTGCTTCTTGAGGCATAGGTTGTAACTCTGTGAGATGAATTCACAGATCAGAAAGAAGTTTCTCAGAAAGCTTCTTTCACGTTTTGAACAGATGAAATTTCCTTTATCAGCGTAGGCCTCAATGCGATCCAAGGAAGCCCTTCTCAGCTTCCTCAAGGAGAGTGTTAATGGACTGCTCCAGGATACATAAGTGTAACACTGTGAGATGAATTCACACATCACCAAGAAGTTTCTAAGAAAGCTTCCTCCAGTTTTCATCTGTGGATATTTCCTTTATCACCGTAAAGTTCATTGCGCTATGAAATACCAAATTTCAGATTTCCAAAAAACTGTGTTAACAAACTGATCACTGAAGAGAAACGTGTAACTCTGTGAGTTGCAATCACAGATGGCAAAGCGGTTTCTCGGAAAGCTTCTCTTTAGTTATTATGTGAGGATAATACCTTTTTCACCCTCGCCCTCAATAAGCTCCCAAATATACCTTTGCAGAATCCACGAGAATAGTGTTAGCAAACTGTTCCAAGAAGGGAAGGGTGGAACTCTGTGTGATGAAGTCACACATCAGAAAGCAATCTCTCAGAAAGTTTCTCTGTAGTTATTATGTGAGGACATTTCCTTTTTCACCATGCGCCCCTATGGACTACCAAATATCACTTTTCAGATTCCACGAAAAGAGTGTTGGCAAACTGCTTCTTGAGGCATAGGTTGTAACTCTGTGAGTTGAATTCACAGATCAGAAAGTAGTTTCTCAGAAATCTTCTTTCATGAGTTGAACGGATGAAATTTCCTATATCAGCGTAGCCCTCAATGCGATCCAAGGAAGCCCTTCTCAGCTTCCTGAAAGACAGTGTTAATGGACTGCTACATGAAACATAAGTGTAACTCTGTGAGATAAATTCACACATCACCAAGAAGTTTCTAAGAAAGCTTCTTTCCAGTTTTCATCTGTGGATATTTCCTTTGTCACCGTAAGGTTCATTGCGCTATGAAATACCAAATTGCAGATTTCCAGAAAACTGTGTTAACAAACTGATCACTGAAGAGAAACGTGTAACTCTGTGAGTTGCATTCACACATGCCAATGCGGTTTCTTAGAAAGCTTCTCTTTAGTTATTATGTGAGGATAATTCCTTTTTCAACCTAGCCCTCAATGAGCTCCAAAATATACCTTTGCAGAATCCACGAGAACAGTGTTAGCAAACTGTTCCAAGAAGGGAAGGGTGGAACTCGGTGTGATGAAGTCACACATCAGAAAGCAATCTCTCAGAAAGTTTCTCTGTAGTTATTATGTGAGGTCATTTCCTTTTTCACCATGGGCCCCTATGGACTACCAAATATCACTTTCCAGATTCCACGAAAAGAGTGTTAGCAAACTGCTTCTTGAGGCATAGGTTGTAACTCTGTGAAATGAATTCACAGCTCAGAAATAATTTTCTCAGAAAGCTTCTTTCACGTTTTCAACGGATGAAATTTCCTTTATCAGCGTAGGCCTCAATGCGATCCAAGGAAGCCCTTCTCAGCTTCCTCAAAGACAGTGTTAATGGACTGCTCCACGAAACATAAGTGTAACTCTGTGAGATGAATTCACACATCACCAAGAAGTTTCCAAGAAAGCTTCTTTCCAGTTTTCATCTGTGAATATTTCCTTTGTCACCGTAAGGTTCACTGCGCTATGAGATAACAAATTGCAGATTTCCAGAAAACTGTGTTAAAAAACTGATCAATGAAGAGATACGTGTAACTCTGTGTGTTCCATTCAAACATGGCAATGCGGTTTCTCAGAAAGCTTCTCTTTAGTTATTCTGTGAGGATAATTCCTTTTTCACCCTAGCCCTCAATGAGCTCCCAAATATTCCTTTGCAGAATCCACGAGAACAGTGTTAGCAAACTGTTCCAAGAAGGGAAGTTTGGAACTCGGTGTGATGAAGTCAGACATCAGAAAGCGATCTCACAGAATGTTTCTCTGTAGTTATTATGTGAGGACATTTCCTTTTTCACCGTGGGCCCCTACGGGCTACCAAATATCACTTTCCAGATTCCACGAAAAGAGGGTTAGCAAACTGCTTCTTGAGGCATAGGTTGTAACTCTGTGAGATGAATTCACAGGTCAGAAAGGAGTTTCTCAGAAAGCTTCTTTCACGTTTTGAACGGATGAAATTTCCTTTATCAGGGTAGGCCTCAATGCGATCCAAGGAAGCCCTTCTCAACTTCCTCAAGACAGTGTTAATGGACTGATCCACGAAACATAAGTGTAACTCTGTGAGATGAATTCACACATCACCAAGAAGTTCTCAAGAAAGCTTCTTTCCATTTTTCATCTGTGGATATTTCCTTTGTCACCGTAAGGTTCATTGCGCTATGAAATACCAAATTGCAGATTTCCAGAAAACTGTGTTAACAAACTGACCACTGAAGAGAAACCTGTAACTCTCTGAGTTGCATTCACACATGGCAATGCGTTTTCTCAGAAAGTTTCTCTTTAGTTGTTCTGTGAGGATAATTCCTTTTTCACCCTAGACCTCAATGAGCTCCCAAATATACCTTTGTAGAATCCACGAGAACAGTGTTAGCAAACTGTTCCAAGAAGGGAAGGGTGGAACTCTGTGTGATGAATTCACACATCAGAAAGCAATCTCTCAGAAAGTTTCTCTGTAGTTATTATGTGAGGGCATTTCCTTTTTCACCATGGTCCCCTAAACGCTACCAAATGTCACTTTCCAGATTCCAGGAAAAGAGTGTTAGCAAACTGCTTCTTGAGGCACAGGTTGTTACTCGGTGAGATGAATTCACAGATCAGAAAGAAGTTTCTCAGAAAGCTTCTTACACGTTTTGAACGGATGAAATTTCCTTTATCAGCGTAGGCCTCAATGCGATCTAAGGAAGCCCTTCTCAGCTTCCTCAAAGAGAGTGTTAATGGACTGCTCCATGAAACATAAGTGTAACTCTGTGATATGAATTCACACATCACGACGATATTTCTAGGAAAGCTTCTTTCCTGTTTTCATCTGTGAATATTTCCTTTGTCACCGTAAGGTTCATTGCGCTATGAAATACCAAATTGCAGATTTCCAGAAAACTCTGTTAACTAACTGATCACTGAAGAGAAACGTTTAACTCTGTGAGTTGCTTTCACACAAGGCAATGCGGTTTCTCAGAAAGCTTCTCTTTAGTTATTATGTGAGGATTATTCCTTTTCCACCCTAGCCCTCAATGAGCTCCAAAATATACCTTTGCAGAATCCACGAGAACAGTGTTAGCAAACTGTTCCAAGAAGGGAAGGGTGGAACTCTGTGTGATGAAGTCTCCCATCAGAAAGCAATCTCTCAGAAAGTTTCTCTGTAGTTATTATGTGAGGACATTTCCTTTTTCACCATGGGCCACTATGGGCTACCAAATATCACTTTCCAGATTCCACGAAAAGAGTGTTAGCAATCTGCCTCTTGAGGCAAAAGTTGTAACTCTGTGAGATGAATTCACAGATCAGAAAGAAGTTTCTCAGAACGCTTCTTTCACGTTTTGAATGGAAGAAATTTCCTATATCAGCGTAGGCCTCAATGCGATCCAAGGAAGCCCTTCTCAGCTTCCTCAAAGACAGTGTTAATGGACTGCTCCACGAAACATAAGTGTAACTCTGTGAGATGAATTCACACATCACCAAGAAGTTTCTAAGAAAGCTTCTCTCCAGTTTTCAACTGTGGATATTTCCTTTGTCACCGTAAGTTTCATTGCACTATGAAATACCAAATTGCAGATTTCCAGAAAACTGTGTGAACAAACGGATCACTGAAGAGAAACGTGTAACTCTGTGAGTTGCATTCACACATGGCAAACCATTTTCTCGGAAAGCTTCTCTTTAGTTATTACGTGAGGATAATTCCTTTTTCACCCTAGCCCTCAATGAGCTCCCAAATATACCTTTTACAGAATCCACGAGAAGAGTGTTAGCAAACTGTTGCAAGGAGGGAAGGCTGGAACTTATGTGATGAAGTCACACATCAGAAAGCAATATCTCAGAAAGTTTTTCTGTAGTTATTATTTGAGGACATTTCATTTTTCACCATGGCCCCTATGGGCAACCAAATATCACTTTCCAGATTCCATGAAAAGAGTGTTAGCAAACTGCTACTTGAGGCATAGGTTGTAACTCTGTGAGATGAATTCACAGATCAGAAAGAAGTTTCTCAGAAAGCTTCTTTCACGAGTTGAACGGATGAAATTTCCTATATCAGCGTAGGCCTCAATGCGATCCAAGGTAGCCCTTCTCAGCTTCCTCAAAGACAGTGTTAATGGACTGCTCCACGAAACATAAGTGTAACTCTGTGAGGTAAATACACACATCACCAAGAAGTTTCTAAGAAAGCTTCTTTCCAGTTTTCATCTGTGGATATTTCCTTTGTCACCGTAAGGTTCATTGCGCTATGAAATACCAAATTGCAGATTTCCAGAAAACTGTGTTAACAAACTGAACACTGAAGAGAAACGTGTAACTCTGTGAGTTGCATTCACACATGCTAATGTGGTTTTTTAGAAAGCTTCTCTTTAGTTATTGTGTGAGGATAATTCCTTTTTCACCCTAGCCCTCAATGAGCTCCCAAATATACCTTTGCAGAATCCACGAGAACAGTGTTAGCAAACTGTTCCAAGAAGGGAAGGGTGGAACTCTGTGTGATGAAGTCACACATCAGAAAGCAATCTCTCAGAAAGTTTCTCTGTAGTTATTATGTGAGGACATTTCCTTTTTCACCATGGGCCCCTATGGGCTACCAAATATCACTTTCCAGATTCCACGAAAAGAGTGTTAGCAAACTGCTTCTTGAGGCATAGGTTGTAACTCTGTGAGATGAATTCACAGATCAGAAAGAAGTTTCTCAGAAAGCTTCTTTCTCGTTTTGAACGGATGAAATTTCCTTTATCGGCGTAGGCCTCAATGCGATCAAAGGAAGCGCTTCTCAGTTTCCTCAAAGACAGTGTTAATGGACTGCTCCACGAAACATAAGTGTAACTCTGTGAGATAAATTCACATATCACCAAGAAGTTTCTAAGAAAGCTTCTTTCCAGTTTTCATCTGTGGATATTTCCTTTGTCACCATAAGGTTCATTGCGCTATGAAATACCAAATTGCAGATTTCCAGAAAACTGTGTTAACAAACTGATCACTGAAGAGAAACGTGTAACTCTGTGAGTTGCATTCACTCATGGCAATGCAGTTTCTCAGAAAGCTTCTCTTTAGTTATTCTGTGAGGATAATTCATTTATCACGCTAGCCCTCAATGAGCTCCCAAATATACCTTTGCAGAATCCTCGAGACGATTGTTAGCAAACTGTTCCAAGAAGGGAAGGTTGGAACTCTGTGTGATGAAGTTACAATCAGAAAGCAATCTCTCAGAAACTTTCTCTGTAGTTATTATGTGAGGACATTTCCTTTTCACCATGGGCCCCTATGGGCTACCAAATATCACTTTCCAGATTCCACGAAATGAGTGTCAGCAAACTGCTTCTTGAGGCATAGGTTGTAACTCTGTGAGATGAATTCCCAGATCAGAAAGAAGTTTCTCAGAAAGATTGTTTCACGTTTTGAACGGATGAAATTTCCTTTATCAGCGTAGGCCTCAATGCGTTCCACGGAAGCCCTTCTCAGCTTCCTCAAAGACAGAGTAAATGGAATGCTCCACGAAACATCAGTGTAACTCGGTGAGATGAATTCACACATCACCAAGAAGTTTCTAAGAAAGCTTCTTTCCTGTTTTCATCTGTGGATATTTCCTTTGTCACATTAAGGTTCATTGCGCTATGAAATACCAAATTGCAGATTTCCAGAAAACTGTGTTAACAAACTGATCACTGAAGAGAATCGTGTAACTCTGTGAGTTGCATTCACACATGGCAATGCGGTTTCTCAGAAAGCTTCCCTTTAGTTATTATGTGAGGATAATTCCTTTTTCACCCTAGCCCTCAATGAGTTCCCAAATATACCTTTGCAGACTCCACGAGAAGTGTTAGCAAACTGTTCCAAGAAGGGAAGGGTGGAACTCGGTGTGATTAACTCACACATCAGAAAGCAATCTCTCAGAAAGTTTCTCTGTAGTTATTATGTGAGGACATTTCCTTTTTCACCATGGGCCCCTATGGGCTACCAAATATCACTTTCCAGATTGCACGAAAAGAGTGTTAGCAAACTGCTTCTTGAGGCATAGGTTGTAACTCTGTGAGATGAATTCACAGATCAGAAAGAAGTTTCTCAGAAAGCTTCTTTCACTTTTAGAACGGAAGAAATTTCCTTTATCAGCGTCGGCCTCAATGCGATCCAAGGAAGCCCTTCTCAGCTTCCTCAAAGACAGTGTTAATGGACTGCTCCACGAAACATTAGTGTAACTCTGTGAGATGAATTCACACATGACCAAGAAGTTTCTAATAAAGCTTCTTTCCAATTTTCATCTGTGGATATTTCCTTTGTCACCGTCAGGTTCATTGCGCTATGAAATACCAAATTGAAGATTTCCAGACAACTGTGTTAACAAACTGAACACTGAAGAGAAACTTGTAACTCTGTGAGTTGCATTCACACATGGCAATGCAGTTTCTCAGAAACTTCTCCTTAGTTATTATGTGAGGATAATTCCTTTTCACCCTAGCCCTCAATGAGCTCCCAAATATTCCTTTGCAGAATCCACGAGAACAGTGTTAGCAAACTCTTCCAAGAAGGGAAGGGTGGAATTCTGTGTGATGAAGTCACACATCAGAAAGCAATCTCTCAGAAAGTTTCTATGTAGTTGTTATGTGATGACATTTCCTTTTTCACCATTGGCCCCTATGGGCTACCAAATATCACTTTCCAGAGTCCACGAAAAGAATGTTAGCAAACTGCTTCTTGAGGCATAGGCTGTATCTCTGTGAGATGAATTCACAGATCAGAAAGAAGTTTCTCAGAAAGCTTCTTTCACGTTTTGAACGGATGAAATTTCCTTTATCAGCGTAGGCCGCAGAGCGATCCAAGGAAGCCCTTCTCAGCTTCCTCAAAGACAGTGTTAATGGACTCCTCCACGAAACATAAGTGTAACTCTGTGAGATGAATTCACACATCACCAAGAAGTTTCTAAGAAAGCTTCTTTCCAGTTTTCATCTGTGGATATTTCCTTTGTCACCCTAAGGTTCATTGCGCTATGAAATACCAAATTGCAGATTTCCGGAGAACTGTGTTAACAAACTGATCACTGAAGAGAAACGTGTAACTCTGTGAGTGGCATTCACACATGGCAATGCAGTTTCTCGGAAAGCTTCTCTTTAGTTATTCTGTGAGGATAATTCCTTTTTCACCCTCGCCCTCAATGAGCTCCCAAATATACCTTTGCAGAATCCACGACAACAGTGTTAGCAAACTGTTCCAAGAAGGGAAGGGTGGAACTCTGTGTGATGAAGTCACACATCAGAAAGCAATGTCTCAGAAAGTTTCTCTGTAGTTATTATGTGAGGACATTTCCTTTTTCACCATGCGCCCCTATGGACTACCAAATATCACTTTTCAGATTCCACGAAAAGAGTGTTGGCAAACTGCTTCTTGAGGCATAGGTTGTAACTCTGTGAGTTGAATTCACAGATCAGAAAGTAGTTTCTCAGAAATCTTCTTTCATGAGTTGAACGGATGAAATTTCCTTTATCAGCGTAGGCCTCAATGCGATCCAAGGAAGCCCTTCTCAGCTTCCTCAAAGACAGTGTTAATCTACTGCTCCACGAAACATAAGTGTAACTATGTGAGATGAATTCACACATCACCAAGAAGTTTCTAGGAAAGCTTCTTTATAGTTTTCATCTGTACATATTTCCTTTGTCACCGTAAAGTTCATTGCACTATGAAATACCAAATTGCAGATTTCCAGAAAACTGTGTTAACAAACTGATCACTGAAGAGAAACGTGTAAATCTGTGAGTTGCATTCACACATGGCAATGCAGTTTCTCGGAAAGCTTCTCTTAATTATTATGTGAGGATCATTCCTTTTACACCCTAGCCCTCAATGAGCTCCCAAATATACCTTTGCAGAATCCACGAGAACAGTGTTAGCAAGCTGTTCCAAGAATGGAAGGGTGGAACTCTGTGAGATGAAGTCACACATCAGAAAGCAATCTCTCAGAAAGTTTCTCTGTAGTTATTATGTGAGGACATTTCCTTTTTCACCATGGGCCCCTATGGGCTACCAAATATCACTTTCCAGATTCCACAAAGAGAGTGTTAGCAAACTGCTTCTTGAGGCATAGGTTGTAACTCTGTGAGATGAATTCACAGATCAGAAAGAAGTTTCTCAGAAAGCTTCTTTCACGTTTTGAACAGATGAAATTTCCTTTATCATCGTAGGCCTCAATGCGATCCAAGGAAGCCCTTCTCAGCTTCCTCAAAGAGAGTGTTAATGGACTGCTCCACGATACATAAGTGTAACACTGTGAGATGAATTCACACATCACCAAGAAGTTTCTAAGAAAGCTTCCTCCAGTTTTCATCTGTGGATATTTCCTTTATCACCGTAAAGTTCATTGCGCTATGAAATACCAAATTTCAGATTTCCAAAAAACTGTGTTAACAAACTGATCACTGAAGAGAAACGTGTAACTCTGTGAGTTGCAATCACAGACGGCAAAGCGGTTTCTCGGAAAGCTTCTCTTTAGTTATTATGTGAGGATAATACCTTTTTCACCCTCGCCCTCAATAAGCTCCCAAATATACCTTTGCAGAATCCACGAGAAAAGTGTTAGCAAACTGTTCCAAGAAGGGAAGGGTGGAACTCTGTGTGATGAAGTCACACATCAGAAAGCAATCTCTCAGAAAGTTTCTCTGTAGTTATTATGTGAGGACATTTCCTTTTTCACCATGCGCCCCTATGGACTACCAAATATCACTTTTCAGATTCCACGAAAAGAGTGTTGGCAAACTGCTTCTTGAGGCATAGGTTGTAACTCTGTGAGTTGAATTCACAGATCAGAAAGTAGTTTCTCAGAAATCTTCTTTCATGAGTTGAACGGATGAAATTTCCTATATCAGCGTAGTCCTCAATGCGATCCAAGGAAGCCCTTCTCAGCTTCCTGAAAGACAGTGTTAATGGACTGCTACATGAAACATAAGTGTAACTCTGTGAGATAAATTCACACATCACCAAGAAGTTTCTAAGAAAGCTTCTTTCCAGTTTTCATCTGTGGATATTTCCTTTGTCACCGTAAGGTTCATTGCGCTATGAAATACCAAATTGCAGATTTCCAGAAAACTGTGTTAACAAACTGATCACTGAAGAGAAACGTGTAACTCTGTGAGTTGCATTCACACATGCCAATGCGGTTTCTTAGAAAGCTTCTCTTTAGTTATTATGTGAGGATAATTCCTTTTTCAACCTAGCCCTCAATGAGCTCCAAAATATACCTTTGCAGAATCCACGAGAACAGTGTTAGCAAACTGTTCCAAGAAGGGAAGGGGGGAACTCGGTGTGATGAAGTCACACATCAGAAAGCAATCTCTCAGAAAGTTTCTCTGTAGTTATTATGTGAGGTCATTTCCTTTTTCACCATGGGCCCCTATGGACTACCAAATATCACTTTCCAGATTCCACGAAAAGAGTGTTAGCAAACTGCTTCTTGAGGCATAGGTTGTAACTCTGTGAAATGAATTCACAGCTCAGAAATAATTTTCTCAGAAAGCTTCTTTCACGTTTTCAACGGATGAAATTTCCTTTATCAGCGTAGGCCTCAATGCGATCCAAGGAAGCCCTTCTCAGCTTCCTCAAAGACAGTGTTAATGGACTGCTCCACGAAACATAAGTGTAACTCTGTGAGATGAATTCACACATCACCAAGAAGTTTCCAAGAAAGCTTCTTTCCAGTTTTCATCTGTGAATATTTCCTTTGTCACCGTAAGGTTCACTGCGCTATGAGATAACAAATTGCAGATTTCCAGAAAACTGTGTTAAAAAACTGATCAATGAAGAGAAACGTGTAACTCTGTGTGTTCCATTCAAACATGGCAATGCGGTTTCTCAGAAAGCTTCTCTTTAGTTATTCTGTGAGGATAATTCCTTTTTCACCCTAGCCCTCAATGAGCTCCCAAATATTCCTTTGCAGAATCCACGAGAACAGTGTTAGCAAACTGTTCCAAGAAGGGAAGTTTGGAACTCGGTGTGATGAAGTCAGACATCAGAAAGCAATCTCACAGAATGTTTCTCTGTAGTTATTATGTGAGGACATTTCCTTTTTCACCGTGGGCCCCTACGGGCTACCAAATATCACTTTCCAGATTCCACGAAAAGAGTGTTAGCAAACTGCTTCTTGAGGCATAGGTTGTAACTCTGTGAGATGAATTCACAGGTCAGAAAGGAGTTTCTCAGAAAGCTTCTTTCACGTTTTGAACGGATGAAATTTCCTTTATCAGCGTAGGCCTCAATGCGATCCAAGGAAGCCCTTCTCAACTTCCTCAAGACAGTGTTAATGGACTGATCCACGAAACATAAGTGTAACTCTGTGAGATGAATTCACACATCACCAAGAAGTTCTCAAGAAAGCTTCTTTCCATTTTTCATCTGTGGATATTTCCTTTGTCAGCGTAAGGTTCATTGCGCTATGAAATACCAAATTGCAGATTTCCAGAAAACTGTGTTAACAAACTGACCACTGAAGAGAAACCTGTAACTCTCTGAGTTGCATTCACACATGGCAATGCGTTTTCTCAGAAAGTTTCTCTTTAGTTGTTCTGTGAGGATAATTCCTTTTTCACCCTAGACCTCAATGAGCTCCCAAATATACCTTTGTAGAATCCACGAGAACAGTGTTAGCAAACTGTTCCAAGAAGGGAAGGGTGGAACTCTGTGTGATGAATTCACACATCAGAAAGCAATCTCTCAGAAAGTTTCTCTGTAGTTATTATGTGAGGGCATTTCCTTTTTCACCATGGTCCCCTAAACGCTACCAAATGTCACTTTCCAGATTCCACGAAAAGAGTGTTAGCAAACTGCTTCTTGAGGCACAGGTTGTTACTCGGTGAGATGAATTCACAGATCAGAAAGAAGTTTCTCAGAAAGCTTCTTACACGTTTTGAACGGATGAAATTTCCTTTATCAGCGTAGGCCTCAATGCGATCTAAGGAAGCCCTTCTCAGCTTCCTCAAAGAGAGTGTTAATGGACTGCTCCATGAAACATAAGTGTAACTCTGTGATATGAATTCACACATCACGACGATATTTCTAGGAAAGCTTCTTTCCTGTTTTCATCTGTGAATATTTCCTTTGTCACCGTAAGGTTCATTGCGCTATGAAATACCAAATTACAGATTTCCAGAAAACTCTGTTAACTAACTGATCACTGAAGAGAAACGTTTAACTCTGTGAGTTGCATTCACACAAGGCAATGCGGTTTCTCAGAAAGCTTCTCTTTAGTTATTATGTGAGGATTATTCCTTTTCCACCCTAGCCCTCAATGAGCTCCAAAATATACCTTTGCAGAATCCACGAGAACAGTGTTAGCAAACTGTTCCAAGAAGGGAAGGGTGGAACTCTGTGTGATGAAGTCTCCCATCAGAAAGCAATCTCTCAGAAAGTTTCTCTGTAGTTATTATGTGAGGACATTTCCTTTTTCACCATGGGCCACTATGGGCTACCAAATATCACTTTCCAGATTCCACGAAAAGAGTGTTAGCAATCTGCCTCTTGAGGCAAAAGTTTGTAACTCTGTGAGATGAATTCACAGATCAGAAAGAAGTTTCTCAGAACGCTTCTTTCACGTTTTGAATGGAAGAAATTTCCTATATCAGCGTAGGCCTCAATGCGATCCAAGGAAGCCCTTCTCAGCTTCCTCAAAGACAGTGTTAATGGACTGCTCCACGAAACATAAGTGTAACTCTGTGAGATGAATTCACACATCACCAAGAAGTTTCTAAGAAAGCTTCTCTCCAGTTTTCATCTGTGGATATTTCCTTTGTCACCGTAAGTTTCATTGCACTATGAAATACCAAATTGCAGATTTCCAAGAAAACTGTGTGAACAAACGGATCACTGAAGAGAAACGTGTAACTCTGTGAGTTGCATTCACACATGGCAAACCATTTTCTCGGAAAGCTTCTCTTTAGTTATTACGTGAGGATAATTCCTTTTTCACCCTAGCCCTCAATGAGCTCCCAAATATACCTTTTACAGAATCCACGAGAAGAGTGTTAGCAAACTGTTGCAAGGAGGGAAGGCTGGAACTTATGTGATGAAGTCACACATCAGAAAGCAATATCTCAGAAAGTTTTCTGTAGTTATTATTTGAGGACATTTCATTTTTCACCATGGCCCCTATGGGCAACCAAATATCACTTTCCAGATTCCATGAAAAGAGTGTTAGCAAACTGCTCCTTGAGGCATAGGTTGTAACTCTGTGAGATGAATTCACAGATCAGAAAGAAGTTTCTCAGAAAGCTTCTTTCACGAGTTTGAACGGATGAAATTTCCTATATCAGCGTAGGCCTCAATGCGATCCAAGGTAGCCCTTCTCAGCTTCCTCAAAGACAGTGTTAATGGACTGCTCCACGAAACATAAGTGTAACTCTGTGAGGTAAATACACACATCACCAAGAAGTTCTAAGAAAGCTTCTTTCCAGTTTTCATCTGTGGATATTTCCTTTGTCACCGTAAGGTTCATTGCGCTATGAAATACCAAATTGCAGATTTCCAGAAAACTGTGTTAACAAACTGAACACTGAAGAGAAAACGTGTAACTCTGTGAGTTGCATTCACACATGCCAATGTGGTTTTTAGAAAGCTTCTCTTTAGTTATTGTGTGAGGATAATTCCTTTTTCACCCTAGCCCTCAATGAGCTCCCAAATATACCTTTGCAGAATCCACGAGAACAGTGTTAGCAAACTGTTCCAAGAAGGGAAGGGTGGAACTCTGTGTGATGAAGTCACACATCAGAAAGCAATCTCTCAGAAAGTTTCTCTGTAGTATTATGTGAGGACATTTCCTTTTTCACCATGGGCCCCTATGGGCTACCAAATATCACTTTCCAGATTCCACGAAAAGAGTGTTAGCAAACTGCTTCTTGAGGCATAGGTTGTAACTCTGTGAGATGAATTCACAGATCAGAAAGAGTTTCTCAGAAAGCTTCTTTCACGTTTTTGAACGGATGAAATTTCATTTATCAGCGTAGGCCTCAATGCGATCAAGGAAGCGCTTCTCAGTTCCCTCAAAGACAGTGTTAATGGACTGCTCCACGAAACATAAGTGTAACTCTGTGAGATAAATTCACATACTCACCAAGAAGTTTCTAAGAAAGCTTCTTTCCAGTTTTCATCTGTGGATATTTCCTTTGTCACCATAAGTTCATTGCGCTATGAAATACCAAATTGCATATTTAAAGAAAACTGTGTGACACAAACTGATAACTGAAGGAGAAACGTGTAAACTCTGTGAGTTGCATTCACATCATGGCAATGCAGTTTCTCAGAAAGCTTCTCTTTAGTTATTATTGTGAGGATATTCATTTTTCACTCCTAGCCTCAATTGAGCTCCCAATATACCTTTGCCAGAATCCCACGAAAACTGTGTGTTAGCAACCCATGTTCCAAGAAGGGAAGGGTGGACTCTGTGTGATGAAGTCCCACATCAGAAGGCTATTCTCTCAGAAACTTTCTCTTGTAGTTATTATGTTGAAGACATTTTCCTTTTCACCATGGGCCCCTAGGGCTACAAAATATCACTTTCCAGATTCCACGAAAAGAGTGTTAGCAAAGTGCTTCTTGAGGCCATTCGGTTTGTAAACTCTGTGAGATGAATTCACAGATCAGAAAGAAGTTTCTCAGGAAAGTTTCTTTCACGTTTTGAACGGATGAAATTTCCTTTATCAGTGTAGGCCTCAATTGCGATCCAAGGAAGCCCTTCTCAGCTTCCTCAAAGACAGTGTTAATGGACTGTCCACGAAACATAAGTGTAACTCTGTGAGATGAATTCACACATTCACCAAGAATTTCTAAGAAAGCTTCTTTCCTAGTTTCATCTCGGGATATTTCCTTTGTCACCGTAAGGTTCATGCTACTATGAAATACCAAATTGCAGATTTCCAGAAAACGTGTGTTAACAAACTGATCACTGAAGAGAACGTGTAACTCTGTGAGTTGCATTCACACATGGCAATGCAGTTTCTCAGAAAGCTTCTCTTTAGTTTCTTTGTGAGGATAATTCCTTTTTCACCCTAGCCCTCAATGAGCTCCCAAATATACCTTTGCAGAATCCACGAGAACAGTGTTAGCAAACTGTTCCAAGGAAGGGAAGGGTGGAACTCTGTGTGATGGAAGTCACACATCAGAAAGCAAAGCTCTTCAGAAGTTCTCTGTAGTTATTATGTGAGGACATTTCCTTTTTCACCATGGGCCCTATGGGCTACCAAATATCACTTTCCAGATTCCACGAAAAGAGTGTTAGCAAACTGCTTCTTGAGGCATAGGTTGTAACTCTGTGAGATGAATTCACAGATCAGAAAGAAGTTTCTCAGAAAGCTTCTTTCACGTTTTGAACGGATGAAATTTCCTTTATCAGCGTAGGCCTCAATGCGATCCAAGGAAGCCCTTCTCAGCTTCCTCAAAGACAGTGTTAATGGATGCTCCACGAAACATAAGCTGTAACTCTGTGAGATGAATTCACACATCACCAAGAAGTTTCTAAGAAAGCTTCTTTCCTAGTTTTCATCTGTGGATATTTCCTTTGTCACCGTAAGGTTCATTGCGCTATGAAATACCAAATTGCAGATTTCCAGAAACTGTGTTAACAAACTGATCACTGAGAGAAACGTGTAACTCTGTGAGTTGCATTCACACATGCAATGCAGGTTTCCTCAGGAAACTTCTCTCTTTAGTTATTATGAGGATAATTCCTTTTCACCCTAGCCCTCAATGAGCTCCCAAGTAGACCTTTGGAGAATCCACGAGAACAGTGTTAGCAAACTGTTCCAAGAACGGAAGTGTGGAACTCTGTGTGATGAAGTCACACATCAGAAAGCAATCTCTCAGAATGTTTATCTGTAGTTATTATGTGAGGACATTTCCTTTTTCACCATGGGCCTCTATGGGATACCAAATATCACTTTCCAGATTCCAAGAAGGAGTGTTAGCAAACTGCTTCTTGAGGCATAGGTTGTAACTCCGTGAGATGATTCACAGATCAGGAAGAAGTTTCTCAGAAAGCTTCTTTCACGTTTTGAACGGATGAAATTTCGTTTATCAGCGTAGGCCTCAATGCGATCCAAGGAAGCCATTCTCAGCTTCCTCAAAGACAGTGTTAATGGACTGCTCCATGAAACATAAGTGTAACTCTGTGAGATGAATTCACACATCACCAAGAAGTTTCTAAGAAAGCTTCTTTCTAGTTTTCATCTGTGGATATTTCCTTTGTCACGTAAGGTTCATTGCGCTATGAATACCAATTGCAGATTTCCAGAAAACTGTGTTAACAAACTGATCACTGAAGAGAACGTGTAACTCTGTGAGTTGCATTCACACATGGCAATGCAGTTTCTCAGAAAGCTTTCTCTTTAGTTGTTATGTGAGGATAATTCCTTTTTCCACCCTAGCCCTCAATGAGCTCCCAAATATACCTTTGCCAGAATCCACGAGAATGTGTTAGCAAACTGTTCCAAGAAGGGAAGGGTTGGAACTCCTGTGTGATGAAGTCACACATCAGAAAGCAATCTCTCAGAAAGTTTCTCTGTAGTTATTATGTGAGGACATTTCCTTTTTCCACCATGGGCCCCTAGGGGCTACCAAATATCACTTTCCAGATTCCAAGAAAAGAGTGTTAGCAAACTGCTTCTTGAGGCATAGGTTGTAACACTGTGAGATGAATTCACCGATCAGAAAGAAGGTTTCTCAGAAAGCTTCTTTCACCGTTTTGAACGGATGAAATTTCCGTTTATCAGCGTAGGCCTCAATGCGATCCAAGGAAGCCCTTCTCAGCTTCCTCAAAGACAGTGTTAATGACTGCTCCACGAAACATAAGTGTAACTCTGTGAGATGAATTCACACATACCAAGAAGTTTCAAGACAGCTTCTTTCCTAGTTTTCATCTGTGGATATTTACTTTGTCACCGTAAGGTTCATTGCGCTATGAAATACCAAATTGCAGATTTCCAGAAAACTGTGTTAACAAACTGATCACTAAAGAGAAACGTGTAACTCTGTGAGTTGCATTCACACATGGCAATGCAGTTTCTCAGAAAGCTTCTCTTTAGTTATTATGTAGGATAATTCCTTTTTCACCCTAGCCCTCAATGAGCTCCCAAATTATACCTTTGCAGAATCCCACGAGAAACAGTGTTAGCAACTGTTCCAAGAAGGGAAGGCGTGGAACTCTGTGTGATGAAGTCACACATCAGAAAGCAATCTCTCAGAAGTTCTCTGTAGTTATGATGTGAGGACATTTCCTTTTCACCATGGGCCACTAGGGCTACCAATATCACTTTCCAGATTCCACGAAAAGAGTGTTAGCAAAAGCTTGCTGTCCTTGAGGCATAGGTTGTTAACCTCTGTGAGAATGAATTCACAGATCAGAAGAAATTTCTCAGAAGGCTTCTTTCACGTGTTGAACGGATGAATTTTCCTTTATCAGCGTAGTGGCCCTCAATGCGATCCAAGGAAGCCCTTCCTAGCTTCCCTCAAAGACAGTGTTAATGGACTGCTCCTGAAACATAGTGTAAACTCTGTGAGATGAATTCACACCTCACCAGGAAGTTTCTAAGAAAGGCTTCCTGCTACTATTTCTCTCTGTGGATATTTCCTATTCACCGTAAGGTTCATTGCCGCTATGAAATACCACATTATGCAGATTCCAGAAAACTGTGTTAACAAACTGATGACTGAAGGGAAACGTGTAACTCTGTGAGTTGCATTCACACATGGCAATGCGGTTTCTCAGAAAGCTTCTCTTTAGTTATTATGTGAGGATAATTCCTTTTTCACCCTAGACCTCAATGAGCTCCGAAATATACCTTTGCACAATCCATGAGAACAGTGTTCGCAAACTGTCCCAAGAAGGGAAGGGTGGAACTCTGTGTGATGAAGTCACACATCAGAAAGCAATCTCTCAGAACGCTTCCCTGTAGTTATTATGTGAGGACATTTCCTTTTTCACCATGAGCCCCTATGGGCTACCAAATATCACTTTGCAGATTCCACGAAAAGAGAGTGTTAGCAAACTGCTTCTTGAGGCATAGTTTGTAAGACTGTGAGATGAATTCACCGATCAGAAAGAACTTTCTCAGAAAGCTTCTTTCACGTTTTGAACGGATGAAATTTCCGTTATCAGCGTAGGCCTCAATGCGATTCAAGGAAGCCCTTCTCAGCAATGCGGTTTCTCAGAAAGCTTCTCTTTAGTTATTCTGTGAGGATAATTCCTTTTTCACCCTAGCCCTCAATGACGTCCCACATATACTTTTGCAGAACCCACGAGAACCGTGTTAGCAATCTGTTCCAAGACGGGAAGGGTGGAACTCTGTGTGATGAAGTCCCACATCAGAAAGCAATCTCTCAGAAAGTTTCTCTGTAGTTATTATGTGAGGACATTTCATTTT
>NC_044553.1:115278682-115338377 GCF_007565055.1 Rhinopithecus roxellana | reverse complement strand
GGGCTTCCTTGGATCGCATTGAGGCCTATGCTGATAAAGGAAATTTCATCCGTTCAAAACGTGAAAGAAGCTTTCTGAGAAACTTCTTTCTGATCTGTGAATTCATCTCACAGAGTTACAACCTATGCCTCAAGAAGCAGTTTGCTAACACTCTTTTCGTGGAATCTGGAAAGTGATATTTGGTAGCCCATAGGGGCCCATGGTAAAAAGGAAATGTCCTCACATAATAATACGGAGAAACTTTCTGAGAGATTGCTTTCTGATGTGTGACTTCATCACACAGAGTTCCACCCTTCCCTTCTTGGAACAGTTTGCTAACACTGTTCTCGTGGATTCTGCAAAGGTATTTGGGAGCTCATTGAGGGCTAGGGTGAAAAGGAATTATCCTCACATAACAACGAAAGAGAAGCTTTCTGAGAAACTGCATTGCCATGTGTGAATGCAACTCACGGAGTTACACGTTTCTCTTCAGTGGTCAGTTTGTTAACACAGTTTTCTGGAAATCTGCAATTTGGTATTTCATAGCGCAATGAACCTGACGGTGACAAAGGAAATATCCACAGATGAAACTAGAAAGAAGCTTTCTTAGAAACTTCTTGGTGATGTGTGAATTCATCTCACAGAGTTACACTTATGTTTCTGGAGCAGTCCATTAACACTGTCTTTGAGGAAGCTGAGAAGGGCTTCCTTGGATCGCATTTGAGGCCTACGCTATAAAGGAAATTTCATCCGTTCAAAACGTGAAAGAAGCTTTCTGAGAAACTTCTTTCTGATCTGTGAATTCATCTCACAGGTTACAACCTATGCCTCAAGAAGCAGTTTCTAACACTCTTTTCGTGGAATCTGGAAGTGATATTTGGTAGCCCTAGGGGCCCATGTGAAAAAGGAAATGTCCTCACATAATAACTACAGAGAAACTTTCTGAGAGATTGCTTTTCTGATCATCATCACACAGAGTTCCACCCTTCCCTTTTGGAACAGTTTGCTAACACTGTTGTCGTGGATTCTGCAAAGGTATATTTGGGAGCTCATTGAGGGGGTGAAAAAGGAATTATCCTCACATAACAACTAAAGAGAAGCTTTCTGAGAAACTGCATTGCCATGTGTGAATGCAACTCACAGAGATACACGTTTCTCTTCAGTGATCAGTTTGTTAACACAGTTTTCTGGAAATCTGCAATTTGGTATTTCATAGCGCAATGAAGCTTACGGTGACAAAGGAATATCCACAGATGAAAACTAGAAAGAAGCTTTCTCAGAAACTTCTTGGGGATGTGTGAATTCATCTCACAGTGTTACACTTATGTTTCGTGGAGCAGTCCATTAACACTGTCTTTGAGGAAGCTGAGAAGGGCTTCCTTTGATCGCATTGAGGCCTACGCTGATAAAGGAAATTTCATCCGTTCAAAACGTGAAAGAAGCTTTTTGAGAAACTTCTTTCTGATCTGTGAATTCATCTCACAGAGTTACAACCTATGCCTCAAGAAGCAGTTTGCTAACACTCTTTTCGTGGAATCTGGAAAGTGATATTTGGTAGCCCATAGGGGCCCATGGTGAAAAAGGAAAGGTACTCACATAATAACTACAGAGAAACTTACTGAGAGATTGCTTTCTGATGTTTGACTTCATCACACAGAGTTCCACCCTTCCCTTCTTGAAACAGTTTGCTAACACTGTTCTCGTGGATTCTGCAAAGGTATATTTGGGAGCTCTTTGAGGGCTAGGGAGCATAAGGAATTATCCTCCCATAACAACTAAAGAGAAGTTGTCTGAGAAACTGCATTGCCATGGGTGAATGCAACTCACAGAGTTACACGTTTCTCTTCAGTGATCAGTATGTGAACGCAGTTTTCTGGAAACCTGAAATTTGGTATTTCATAGCGCAATGAACCTGACGGTGACAAAGGAAATATCCACAGATGAAAACTAGAAAGAAGCTTTCTTAGAAACTTCTTGGTGATCTGTGAATTCATCTCACAGAGTTACACTTATGTTTGGTGGAGCAGTCCATTCACACTGTCTTTGAGGAAGCTGAGAAAGGCTTCCTTGGATCGCATTGAGGCCTACCCTGATAAAGTAAATTTCATCCGTTCAAAACGTGAAAGAAGCTTTCTGAGAAACTTCTTTCTGATCTGTGAATTCATCTCACAGATTTACAACCTATGCCTCAAGAAGCAGTTTGCTAACACTCTTTTCGTGGAATCTGGAAAGTGATATTTGGTAGCCCCTAGGGGCCCATGGTGAAAAAGGAAATGTCCTCACATAATAACTACAGAGAAACTTTCTGAGAGATTGCTTTCTGATGTGTGACTTGATCACTCAGAGTTCCACCCTTCCCTTCTTGGAACAGTTTGCTAACACTGTTCTCGTGGATTCTGCAAAGGTATTTTTGGGAGCTCATTGATGGTTAGGGTGAAAAAGGAATTATCCTCACATAACTACTAAAGAGAAGCTTTCTGAGAAACTGCATTGCCATGTGTGAATGCAACTCACAGAGTTACACGTTTCTCTTCAGTGATCAGTTTGTTAACACAGTTTTCTGGAAATCTGCAATTTGGTATTTCATAGCGCAATGAACCTTACGGTGACAAAGGAAATATCCACAGATGAAAACTAGAAAGAAGCTTTCTTAGAAACTTCTTGGTGATGTGTGAATTCATCTCACAGAGTTACACTTATGTTTCATGGAGCAGTCCATTAACACTGTCTTTGAGGAAGCTGAGAATGGCTTCCTTGGATCGCATTGAGGCCTACGCTGATAAACGAAATTTCATCCGTTCAAAACGTGAAAGAAGCTTTCTGAGAAACTTCTTTCTGATCTGTGAATTCATCTCACAGTGTTACAACCTATGCCTCAAGAAGCAGTTTGCTAACACTCTTTTCGGGGAATCTGGAAAGTGATATTTGGTAGCCCATAGGGGCCCATGGTAAAAAAGGAAATGTCCTCACATCATAACTCCAGAGAAACTTTCTGAGAGATTGCTATCTGATGTGTGACTTCATCACACAGAGTTCCACCCTTCCCTTCTTGGAACAGTTTGCTAACACTGTTCTCGTGGATTTTGCAAAGGTATTTTTGGGAGCTCATTGAGGGCTAGGGTGAAAAAGGAATTATACTCACATAACAACTAAAGAGAAGATTTCTGAGAAACTGCATTGCCATGTGTGAATGCAACACACAGAGTTTCACGTTTCTCTTTAGTGATCAGTTTGTTAACACAGTTTTCAGAAAATCTGCAATTTGGTATTTCACAGCGCAATGAACCTTACGGTGAAAAAGGAAATATCCAGAGATGAAAACTAGAAAGAAGCTTTCTTAGAAACTTCTTGGTGATGTGTGAATTCATCTCACAGAGTTACACTTATAATTCTTGGAACAGTCCATTAACACTGTCTTTGAGGAAGCTGAGAAGGCCTTCCTTGGATCGCATTGAGGCCTACACTGATAAAGGAAATTTCATCCGTTCAAAACGTGAAAGAAGCTTTCTGAGAAACTTCTTTCTGATCTGTGAATTCATCTCACAGAGTTACAACCTATGCCTCAAGAAGCACTTTGCTAACACTATTTTCGTGGAATCTGGAAAGTGATATTTGGTAGCCCCTAGGGGCCCATGGTGAAAAAGGAATTGTCCTCACATCATGACTACAGAGAAACTTTCTGAGAGATTGCTTTCTGATGTGTGACTTCATCACACAGAGTTCCACGCTTCCCTTCTTGGAACAGTTTGCTAACACTGTTCTCGTGGATTCTGCAAAGGTATAATTGGGAGCTCATAGAGAGCTAGGGTGAAAAAGGAATTATCCTCACATAATAACTAAAGAGAAGCTTTCTGAGAAACTGCATTGCCATGTGTGAATGCAACTCACAGAGTTACACTTTTCTCTTTAGTGATCAGTTTGTTAACACAGTTTTCTGGAAATCTGCAATTTGGTATTTCATAGCGCAATGAACCTTACGGTGACAAAGCAAATATCCACAGATGAAAACTAGAAAGAAGCTTTCTGAGAAACTTCTTTCTGATCTGTGAATTCACCTCACAGAGTTACATTTATGTTTCATGGAGCGGTCCATTAACACTGTCTTTGAGGCAGCTGAGAAGGGCTTCCTTGGATCGCATTGAGGCCTACGCTGATAAACGAAATTTCATCCGTTCAAAACGTGAAAGAAGCTTTCTGAGAAACTTCTTTCTGATCGGTGAATTCATCTCACAGTGTTACAAGCTATGCCTCAAGAAGCAGTTTGCTAACACTCTTTTCTTGGAATCTGGAAAGTGATATTTTGTAGCCCATAGGGACCCATGGTGAAAAAGGAAATGTCTTCACATAATAACTACAGAGAAACTTTCTGAGAGATTGCTTTCTGATGTGTGACTTCATCACACAGAGTTCCACCCTTCCCTTCTTGGAACAGTTTGCTAACACCATTCTCGTGGATTCTGGAAAGGTATATTTGGGAGCTCATTGAGGGCTAGGGTGAAAAAGGAATTATCCTCACATAACAACTAAAGAGAAGCTTTCTGAGAAACTGCATTGCCATGTGTGAATGCAACTCACAGAGTTACACGTTTCTCTTCAGTGATCAGTTTGTTAACACAGTTTTCTGGAAATCTGCAATTTGGTATTTCATAGCGCAATGAACCTTACGGTGACAAAGGAAATATCCACAGATGAAAACTAGAAAGAAGCTTTCTTAGAAACTTCTTGGTGATGTGTGAATTCATCTCACAGAGTTACACTTATGTTTCATGGAGCAGTCCATTAACACTGTCTTTGAGGAAGCTGAGAATGGCTTCCTTGGATCGCATTGAGGCCTACGCTGATAAACGAAATTTCATCCGTTCAAAACGTGAAAGAAGCTTTCTGAGAAACTTCTTCCTGATCTGTGAATTCATCTCACAGAGTTACAACCTATGCCTCAAGAAGCAGTTTGCTAACACTCCTTCTTGGAATCTGGAAAGTGATATTTGGTATCCCATAGAGGCCCATGGTGAAAAAGGAAATGTCCTCACATAATAACTACAGATAAACATTCTGAGAGATTGCTTTCTGATGTGTGACTTCATCACACAGGGTTCCACACTTCCGTTCTTGGAACAGTTTGCTACCACTGTTCTCGTGGATTCTGCAAATGCATATTTGGGAGCTCATTGAGGGCTAGGGTGAAAAGGAATTATCCTCACATAACAACTAAAGAGAAGCTTTCTGAGAAACTGCATTGCTATGTGTGAATGCAACTCACAGAGTTACACGTTTCTCTTCAGTGATCAGTTTGTTAACACAGTTTTCTGGAAATCTGCAATTTGGTATTTCATAGCGCAATGAACCTTACGGTGACAAAGGAAATATGCACAGATGAAAACTAGAAAGAAGCTTTCTGAGAAACTTCTTTCTGATCTGTGAATTCACCTCACAGAGTTACACTTATGTTTCGTGGAGCAGTCCATTAACACTGTCTTTGAGGAAGCTGCGAAGTGCTTCCTTGGATAGCTTTGAGGCCTACGCTGATAAAGGAAATTTCATCCGTTCAAAACGTGAAAGAAGCTTTCTGAGACACGTCTTTCTGATCTGTGAATTCATCTCACAGAGTTACAACCCATGCCACAAGAAGCAGTTTGCTAACACTCTTATAGTGGAATCAGGAAAGTGATATTTGGTAGCCCATACGTGCTCTTGGTGAGAAAGGAAGTGACCTCACATAAAAACTACAGAGAAACTTTCTGAGAGATTGCTTTCTGATGTGTGACTTCATCACACAGAGTTCCACGCTTCCCTTCTTGGAACAGTTTGCTAACACTGTTCTCGTGGATTCTGCAAAGGTCTACCTGGGAGCTCATAGAGGGCTAGGGTGAAAAGGAATTATCCTCACATAACAACTAAAGAGAAGCTTTCTTAGAAACTGCATTGCCATGTGTGAATGCAACACACAGTGTTACACGTTTCTCTTCAGTGATCAGTTTGCTAACACAGTTTTCTGGAAATCTGCGATTTGGTATTTCATAGCGCAATGAACCTTACGGTGACAAAGGAATTACCCACAGATGAAAACTAGAAAGAAGCTTTCTTAGAAACTTCTTGGTGATGTGTGAATTCATCTCACAGAGTTACACTTATGTTTCTTGGAGCAGTCCAGTAACACTGTCTTTGAGGAAGCTGAGAAAGGCTTCTTTGGATCGAATTTGAAGCCTACGCTAATAAAGGAAATTTCATCTGTTCAAAACGTTAAGGAATTTTTCTCAGAAACTTCTTTCTGATCTGTGAATTCATCTCACACAGTTACATCCGATGCCTCAAGAAGCAGTTTGCTAACACTCTTTTCGTGGAATCTGGAAAGTGATATTTGGGATGCCGTAGGGGCCCATGGTGAAAAAGGAAATATCCTCACATAATTACTACGGAGAAACTTTCTGAGAGATTGCTTTCTGATGTGTGATTTCATCACACAGAGTTCCAGCCTTCCCTTCTTGGAACAGTTTGCTAACACTGTTCTCGTGGATTCTGCAAAGGTCTATTTGGGAGCTCATTGAGGGCTAGGGTGAAAAAGGAATTATCCTCACATAACAACTAAAGAGAAGCTTTCTGAGAAACTGCATTGCCATGTGTGAATGCAACACACAGAGTTTCACGTTTCTCTTTAGTGATCAGTTTGTTAACACAGTTTTCTGGAAATCTGCAATTTGGTATTTCATAGCGCAATGAACCTTACGGTGACAAAGGAAATATCCACAGATGAAAACTAGAAAGAAGCTTTCTTAGAAACTTCTTGGTGATGTGTGAATTCATTTCACAGAGTTACACTTATGTTTGGTGGAGCAGTCCATTAACACTGTCTTTGAGGAAGCTGAGAAGGGCTTCCTTGGATCGCATTGAGGCCTACGCTGATAAAGGAAATTTCATCCGTTCAAAACGTGAAAGAAGGTTTCTGAGAAACTTCTTTCTGATCTGTGAATTCATCTCACAGAGTTACAACCTATGATTCAAGAAGCAGTTTTCTAACACTCTTTTCGTGGAATCTGGAAAGGGATATTTGGTAGCCAATCGGTTCCCATGGTGAAGATGGAAATGTCCTCACATAATAATTACAGAGAAACTTTCTGAGAGATTGCTTTCTGATGTGTGACTTCATCACACAGAGTTCCACCCTTCCCTTGTTGGAACAGTTTGCTAACACTGTTCTCGTGGAATCTGCAAATGTCTACCTGGGAGCAAATTGAGCGCTAGGGTGAAAAGGAGTTATCCTCACCTAACAACTAAAGAGAAGCTTTCTGAGAAACTGCATTGCCATGTGTGAATGCAACTCACAGAGTTACACGTTTCTCTTCAGTGATCAGTTTGTTAACACAGTTTAGTGGAAATCTGCAATTTGGTATTTTATAGCGCAATGAACGTTATGGTGACAAAGGAAATATCCACAGAAGAAAACTAGAAAGAAGCTTTCTTAGAAACTTCTTGGTGATGTGTGAATTCATCTCACAGAGTTACACATACGTTTGGTGGAGCAGTCCATTAACACTGTCTATGAGGCAGCTGAGAAGGGCTTCCTTGGATCGCATTGAGGCCTACGCTCATAAAGGAAATTTCATTGGTTCAAAACTTGAAAGAAGCTTTCTGAGAAACTTCTTTCTGATGTGTGAATTCATCTCACAGAGTTACAACCTATGATTCAAGAAGCAGTTTTCTAACACTCTTTTCGTGGAATCCGGACAGTGATATTTTGTAGCCCATAGGGACCCATGGTGAAAAAGGAAATGTCCTCACATAATTACTATAGAGAAAGTTTCTGAGAGATTGCTTTCTGATGTGTGACTTCATCACACAGAGTTCCACCCTTCCCTTCTTGGAACAGATTGCTACCACTGTTCTCGTGGATTCTGCAAATGCATATTTGGGAGCTCATTGAGGGCTAGGGTGAAAAAGGAATTATCCTCAAATAACAACTAAAGAGAAGCTTTCTGAGAAACTGAATTGCCATGTGAGAATGCAACTCAGAGAGTTACACGTTTCTCTTCAGTGATCAGTTTGTTAACACAGTTTTCTGGAAAACTGCAATTTGGTATTTCGTAGCGCAATGAACCTTACGGTGACAAAGGAAATATCCACAGATGAAAACTAGAAAGAAGCTTTCTTAGAAACTTCTTGGTGAGGTGTGAATTCATCCACAGAGTTACACTTATGTTTCGTGGAGCAGTCCATTAACACTGTCTTTGAGGAAGCTGAGAAGGGCTTCCTTGGATCGCATTGAGGACTACGCTGATAAAGGAAATTTCATCCTTTCAAAACGAGAAAGAAGCTTTCTGAGAAACTTCTTTCTGATCTGTGAATTCATCTCACAGAGTTACAACCTATGCCTCAAGAAGCAGTTTGCTAACACTCTTTTCGTGGAATCTGGAAAGTGATATTTGGTAGCCCTTAGGGGCCCATGGTGAAAAAGGAAATGTCCTCACATAATAACTACAGAGAAACTTTCTGAGAGATTGCTTTCTGATGTGTGACTTCATCACACAGAGTTCCACCCTTCCTTTCTTGGAACAGATTGCTAACAGTGTTGTCGTGGATTCTGCATAGGTATATTTTGGAGCTCATTGAGGGCGAGGGTGAAAAAGGAATTATCCTCACATAATAACTAAAGGGAAGCTTTCCGAGAATCTGCATTGCCATGTGTGAATGCAACTCACAGAGTTACACGTTTCTCGTCAGTGATCAGTTTGTTAACACAGTGTTCTGGAAATCTGCAATTTGATATTTCATAGCGCAATGAAGCTTACGGTGACAAAGGAAATATGCACAGATGAAAACTAGAAAGAAGCTTTCTTACAAACTTCTTGGAGATGTGTGAATTCATCTCACAGAGTTACACTTATGTGTCGTGGAGCAGTCCATTAACACTGTCTTTGAGGAAGCTGAGAAGGGCTTCCTTCATCGCAATGAGGCCTACGCTGATAAAGGAAATTTCATCCGTTCAAAACGCGGAAGAAGCTTTCCGAGAAACTTCTTTCTGATCTGTGAATTCATCTCACAGAGTTACAACCTATGCCTCAAGAAGCAGTTTGCTAACACTCTTTTCGTGGTATCTGCAAAGTGATATTTGGGAACCCATAGGGGCCCATGATGAAAAAGGAAATGTCCTCAGATAATTACCAGAGAGAAGCGTTCTGAGAGATTGCTTTCTGATGTGTGACATCATCTCACAGAGTTACTCCAGTGTTTTGTGGAACCGTTTCTTAGGACTGTTTCCGTGGATTCCGAGAAGTAATATTTCAGATGGCTTTGAAGAATAGAAGGAGAAAAGAAATATCCTCCAAGAAAAAGCGGAATCAAGCTTTCTGAGAAACTGCTTTGTGATATGTGAATTCATTTCACAATGTTATATCACCCTTTCTCGGGGGAGTTTCCTAGCACTCATTTTGAGGAATCTCAGATGTGATGTCTTGGATATCGTGGAACCGCATGATGAATAAGGAAGTATCCTCCGAGAAACCTGCAGAGAAGCCTTCTCAGAAACTTCTTTGTTGTGGGTGAATTCAGCCCACAGATGTCCATGATTGTTTTCACTGAGAAGCTTGCAAGCAGAGTTTTCGCAGAATCTGCAATTGTACACACGGTGGCGCTCCGAGACCACAAAAAACCTCGTCTTACTAAAGAAAGAAGCTTTCTGAGAAACCGCTTTGTGATGTGTGAATTCAACTCACTAAGTTACAGCTGTATTTCGTGGGGCCGTGGCCTAGCCCTACTTGTGTGGAATCTAAGAACAGATATTCCGGAACCCTTTGAAAACAATGGGGCCAATGGAAATATCTTCCAATAAAAATGAGAAAGAAGCTTTCTGAGAAACTTCTTTGTGATCTGTGAATTCTCCTCACAGAGTTACAACTTAGGCCTCATGAAGCAGTTGGCTACCTCACTTTTCGTGGAATCTACAAAGGGATATTTGGGAGTCTATTGGGTCCCACTGTGAAAAAGGAAATATCATCAGATAATAACTAGAGAAAAGCTTTCTGAGAGATTGCTTTCTGATGTGTGACTTCAGCACACAGAGTTCCACCCTTCCCTTCTTGGAACAGTTTGCTAACACTGTTGTCGTGGATACTGCAAAGTGACATTTGGGAGCTCATTGAGGGCTATGGTGAACAAGGAAATATCTTCAGATAAACACTGGAAAGAAGCCGTCTGGGAAAATGCACTTCGATGTATCAATGCAACTCACAGAGCTACACGTTTCTCTTCAGTGATCAGTTTGCTAACATAGTTTCGTGGAAATCTGCCTCGTGATATTTCTTAATGCAAAGAAGCTAACGGTGTCAAAGGAAATATCCTCAGATGAAAACCAGAAAGAAGCTTTCTTAGAAACTTCTTGTTGATGTGTGAATTCATCTCACAGATTTACACTTATGTTCCGTGCAGCAGTCCATTAACACTGTCTTTGGGGAAACTGAGAAGGGCTTCCTTGGATCGCATTGAGGACTACACTGATAAAGGAAATTTCATCCGTTCAAAACGTGAAAGAAGCTTTCTGAGAAAATTCCTTCTTATCTGTGAATCCATCTCACAGAGTTACAACCTATGCCTCAAGAAGCAGTTTGCTGACACTCTTTTCATGGAATCTGGAAAGTGATATTTGGTAGCCCGTAGGGGCCCATGGTGAAAAAGTAAATGTCCTCACATAATAACTACAGAGAAACTTTCTGTGAGATTGCTTTTTGATGTGTGAGTTCATCACACAGAGTTCCACCCTTCCCTTCTTGGAACTGTTTGCTAACACTGTTCTCGTGGATTCTGCAAATGTATATTTGGGAGCTCATTGAGGGCTAGGGTGAAAAAGGAATTATCCTCACAGAATAACTAAAGAGAAGCTTTCCGAAAAACTGCATTGCCATGTGTGAATGCAACTCACAGAGTTACACGTTTCTCTTCAGTGATCAGTTTGTTAACACAGTTTTCTGGAAACCTGCAATTTGGTATTTCATAGCGCAATGAACCTTACGGTGACAAAGGAAATATCCACAGATGGAAACTGGAAGGAAGCTTTCTTAGAAACTTCTTGGTGAGGTGTGAATTCATCTCACAGAGTTACACTCAGGTTTCCTAAAGCAGTCCATTAACACAGTCTTTGAGGAAGCTGAGAAGGGCTTCCTTGGATCGCATTGAGGCCTACGCTGAATTTCATCCGTTCAAAACGTGTAAGAAGCTTTCTGAGAAACTTCTTTCTGATCTGTGAATTCATCTCACAGAGTTACAACCTATACCTCAAGAAGAAGTTTGCTGACACTCTTTTCGTGGAATCTGGAAAATGATATTGGTAGCCCATAGGGGCCCATGGTGAAAAAGGAAATGTCCTCACATAATAACTACAGAGAAACTTTCTGAGAGAGTGCTTTCTGATGTGTGAGTTCATCACACAGACTTCCACCCTTCCCTTCTTGGAACAGTTAGCTAACAGTGTTCTCGTGGATTCAGCAAAGGTATATTTGGGAGCTCATTGAGGGCTAGGGTGAAAAAGGAATTATCCTCACAGAATAACTAAAGAGAAGCTTTCCGAGAAACTGCATTGCCATGTGTGAATGCATCTTACAGAGTTACGCGTTTCTCTTCAGTGATCAGTTTGCTAACACAGATTTCTGGAAATCTGCAATTTCGTATGTCATAGCGCAATGAACCTTACGGTGACAAAGGAATTATCCACAGATGAAAACTGGAAAGAAGGTTTCTTAGAAACTTCTTGGTGATGTGTGAATTCATCTCACAGAATTACACTTATGTTTCGTGGAGCAGTCCATTAACACTGTCTTCGAGGAAGCTGAGAAGGGCTTCCTTGGATCGCATTGACTCCTACGCTGATAAAGGAAATTTCATCCGTTCAAAACCTGTAAGAAGCTTTCTGAGAAACTTCTTTCTGATCTGTGAATTCATCTCACAGAGTTACAACCTATGCCTCAAGAAGCAGTTTGCACACACACTTTTCGTGGAATCTTGAAAGTGATATTTGGTAGCCCCTAGGGGCCCATGGTGAAAAAGGAAATGTCCTCACATCATAAATACAGAGAAACTTTCTGAGAGATTGCTTTCTGATATGTGACTTCGTCACACAGAGTTCCACCCTTCCCTTCTTGGAACAGTTTGACAACACTGTTCTCGTGGATTCCGCAAATGTATATTTGGGAACTCACTGAGGTCTAGGGTGAAAAAAGAATTATCCTCACAGAATAACTAAAGAGAAACTTTCCGAGAAACTGCATTGCCATGTGGGAATGCAACTCACAGAGTTACACGTTTGTCTTCAGTGATCAGTTTGTTAACAGTTTTCTGGAATTCGGCAATTTGCGATTTCATAGCGTAATGAACCTGACGTTGATAAAAGAAATATCCACAGATGAGAACTAGATAGAAGCTTTCTTAGAAACTTCTTGGTGAGGTGTGAATTCGTCTCACAGAATTACCCTTATATTTCTTGAAGCAGTCCATTAACACTGTCTTTGAGGAAGCTGAGAAGGGCTACGTTAGATCGCATTGAGGCCGACGGTGATAAAGGAAATTTCATCCGTTCAAAACGTTAAAGAAGCTTTCTGAGAAACTTCTTTCTGATCTGTGAATTCATCTCACAGAGTTACAACCTATGCCTCAAGAAGCAGTTTGCTAACACTCTTTTCGTGCAATCTGGAAAGTGATATTTGGTAGCCCATAGGGGCCCGTGGTGAAAAAGGAAATGTCCTCACATAATCACTACAGAGAAACTTTCTGAGAGATTCCTTTCTGATGTGTGACTTCATCACACAGAGTTCCACCCTTCCCTTCTTGGAACAGTTTGCTAACACTGTTCTCGTGGATTCTGCAAAGGTATATTTGGGAACTCATTGAGGGCTAGGGTGGAAAAGGAATTATCCTCACAGAATAACTAAAGAGAAGCTTTCTGAGAAACCGCATTGCCATGTGTGAATGCAACTCACAGAGTTACACGTTTCTCTTCAGCGATCAGTTTGCTAACACAGTTTTCTAAAAATCTGCAATTTGGTATTTCATAGCGCAATGAACCTTAGGGTGAGAAAGGAAATATCCACAGATGAAAACTGGAAAGAGGCTTTCTTAGAGACTTCTTGGTGATGTGTGAATTCATCTCACAGAGTTACACTTATGTTTCGTGGAGGAGTCCATTAACACTGTCTTTGAGGAAGCTGAGAAGGGCTTCCTTGCATCTCTTTGAGGCCTACGCTGATAAAGGAAATTTCATCCGTTCAAAACGTGAAAGAAGCTTTCTGAGAAACTTCTTTCTGATCTGTGAATTCATCTCACAGAGATACAGCCTATGCCTCAAGAAGCAGTTTGCTAACACTCTTTTCGTGGACTCTGGAAAGTGATATTTGGTAGCCCATAGGGGCCCATGGTGAAAAAGGAAATGTCATCACATAATAACTACAGAGAAACTTTCTGAGAGATTGCTTTCTGATGTGTGACTTCATCACACAGAGTTCCACCCTTCCCTTCTTGGAACAGTTTGCTAACACTGTTGTCGTGGATTCTGCAAAGGTATATTTGGGAGCTCATTGAGGGCGAGGGTGAAAAAGGAATTATCCTCACAGAATAACTAAAGAGAAGCTTTCCGAGAAACTGCATTGCCATGTGTTAATGCCACTCACAGAGTTACACGTTTCTCTTCAGTGATCAGTTTGTTAACACAGTTCTCTGGAAATCTGCAATTTGGTATTTCATAGCGCAATGAACCTTAGGGTGACAAAGGAAATATCCACAGATGAAAACTGGAAAGAAGCTTTCTTAGAAACTTCTTGGTGATGTGTGAATTCATCTCACAGAGTTACACTTATGTTTCGTGGAGGAGTCCATTAACACTGTCTTTGAGGAAGCTGAGAAGGGCTTCCTTGGATCGCTTTGAGGCCTACGCTGATAAAGGAAATTTCATCCGTTCAAAACGTGAAAGAAGCTTTCTGAGAAACTTCTTTCTGATCTGTGAATTCATCTCACAGAGATACAGCCTATGCCTCAAGAAGCAGTTTGCTAACACTCTTTTCGTGGACTCTGAAAGTGATATTTGGTAGCCCATAGGGGCCCATGGTGAAAAAGGAAATGTCCTCACATAATAACTACAGAGAAACTTTCTGAGAGATTGCTTTCTTATGTGTGACTTCGTCACACAGAGTTCCACCCTTCCCTTCTTGGGACAGTTTCCTAACACTCTTCTCGTGGATTCTGCAAAGGTATATTTGGGAGCTCATTGAGGGGTAGGCTGAAAAAGGAATTATCCTCACATAATAACTAATGAGAAGCTTCCTGAGAAACTGCATTGCCATGTGTGTCTGCAACTCACAGAGTTACACGTTTCTTTTCAGTGATCAGTTTGTTAACACAGGTTTCTGGAAATCTGCAATTTGGTATTTCATAGCGTAATGAATCTTACGGTGACAAAGGAAATATCCACAGAAGAAAACTGGAAGGAAGCTTTCCTAGAAACTTCCTGGTGATGTGTGAATTCATCTCACAGAGTTACACTTATGTATCGTGGTGCAGTCCATTAGCACTGTCTTTGGGGAAGCGGAGAAGGGCTTCCTTGGATCGCATTGAGGCCTACGCTGATAAAGGAAATTTCATCCTTTCAAAACGTGAAAGAAGCTTTCTGAGAAACTTCTTTCCGATCTGTGAATTCATCTCAGAGAGTTACAACCTATGTCTCAAGAAGCAGTTTGCTAACACTCTTTTCGTGGAATCTGGAAAGTGATATTTTGTAGCCCATAGGGGCCCATGGTGAAAATGAAAATCTCCTCACAAAATAAATACAGAGAAACTTTCTGAGAGATTGCTTTCTGATGTGTGACTTCAACACAGAATTCCAACCTTCCCTTCTTGGAAGAGTTTGCTAACACTGTTCTCGTGGATTCTGCAAAGGTATATTTGGGAGCTCATTGAGGGCTAGGGTAAAAAAGGAATTATCCTCACATAAAAACCAAAGAGAAGCTTTCTGAGAAACTGCATTGCCATGTGTGAATGCAACTCACAGAGTTACACGTTTCTCTTCAGTGATCAGTTTGTTAACACAGTTGTCTGGAAATCTGCAATTTGGTAATTCATTGCGCAATGAACCTTACGGTGACAAAGGAAATATCCACAGATGAAAAGTGGAAAGAAGTTTTCTTGGAAACTTCTTGGTGATGTGTGAATTCATCTCACAGAGTTACACTTATGTTTCGTGGAGCAGTCCATTAACACTGTCATTGTGGAAGCTGAGAAGGGCTTCCTTGGATCGCATTGAGGCCTACGCTCATAAAGGAAATTTCATCCGTTCAAAACGAGAAAGGAGCATTCTGAGAAACTTCTTTCTGATCTGTGAATTCATCTCACAGAGTTACAACCTATGCCTCAAGAAGCAGTTTGCTAACACTCATTTCGTGGAATCTGGAAAGTGATATTTGGTAGCCCATAGGGGCCCATGGTGAAAAAGGAAATGTCCTCACATAATAACTACAGAGAAACTTTCTGAGAGATTGCTTTCTGATGTGCGACTTCATCACACAGAGTTCCACTCTTCCCTTCTTGGAACAGTTTGCTAACCCTGTTCTCGTGGAATCTGCAAATGTCTACCTGGGAGCTAATTGAGCGCTAGGGTGAAAAGGAGTTATCCTCACCTAACAACTAAAGAGAAGCTTTCTGAGAAACTGCATTGCCATGTGTGAATGCAACTCACAGAGTTACACGTTTCTCTTCAGTGATCAGTTTGTTAACACAGTTTAGTGGAAATCTGCAATTTGGTATTTTATAGCGCAATGAACGTTACGGTGACAAAGGAAATACCCACAGAAGAAAACTAGAAAGAAGCTTTCTTAGAAACTTCTTGGTGATGTGTGAATTCATCTCACAGAGTTACACATACGTTTGGTGGAGCAGTCCATTAACACTGTCTATGAGGCAGCTGAGAAGGGCTTCCTTGGATCGCATTGAGGCCTACGCTCATAAAGGAAATTTCATTGGTTCAAAACTTGAAAGAAGCTTTCTGAGAAACTTCTTTCTGATGTGTGAATTCATCTCACAGAGTTACAACCTATGATTCAAGAAGCAGTTTTCTAACACTCTTTTCGTGGAATCCGGAAAGTGATATTTTGTAGCCCATAGGGACCCATGGTGAAAAAGGAAATGTCCTCACATAATTACTATAGAGAAAGTTTCTGAGAGATTGCTTTCTGATGTGTGACTTCATCACACAGAGTTCCACCCTTCCCTTCTTGGAACAGATTGCTACCACTGTTCTCGTGGATTCTGCAAATGTATATTTGGGAGCTCATTGAGGGCTAGGGTGAAAAAGGAATTATCCTCAAATAACAACTAAAGAGAAGCTTTCTGAGAAACTGCATTGCCATCTGTGAATGCAACTCACAGAGTTACACGTTTCTCTTCAGTGATCAGTTTGTTAACACAGTTTTCTGGAAAACTGCAATTTGGTATTTCGCAGCGCAATGAACCTTACGGTGACAAAGGAAATATCCACAGATGAAAACTAGAAAGAAGCTTTCTTAGAAACTTCTTGGTGAGGTGTGAATTCATCCACAGAGTTACACTTATGTTTCGTGGAGCAGTCCATTAACACTGTCTTTGAGGAAGCTGAGAAGGGCTTCCTTGGATCGCATTGAGGACTACGCTGATAAAGGAAATTTCATCCTTTCAAAACGAGAAAGAAGCTTTCTGAGAAACTTCTTTCTGATCTGTGAATTCATCTCACAGAGTTACAACCTATGCCTCAAGAAGCAGTTTGCTAACACTCTTTTCGTGGAATCTGGAAAGTGATATTTGGTAGCCCTTAGGGGCCCATGGTGAAAAAGGAAATGTCCTCACATAATAACTACAGAGAAACTTTCTGAGAGATTGCTTTCTGATGTGTGACTTCATCACACAGAGTTCCACCCTTCGTTTCTTGGAACAGATTGCTAACAGTGTTGTCGTGGATTCTGCATAGGTATATTTTGGAGCTCATTGAGGGCGAGGGTGAAAAAGGAATTATCCTCACATAATAACTAAAGGGAAGCTTTCCGAGAATCTGCATTGCCATGTGTGAATGCAACTCACAGAGTTACACGTTTCTCGTCAGTGATCAGTTTGTTAACACAGTGTTCTGGAAATCTGCAATTTGGTATTTCATAGCGCAATGAAGCTTACGGTGACAAAGGAAATATGCACAGATGAAAACTAGAAAGAAGCTTTCTTACAAACTTCTTGGAGATGTGTGAATTCATCTCACAGAGTTACACTTATGTGTCGTGGAGCAGTCCATTAACACTGTCTTTGAGGAAGCTGTGAAGGGCTTCCTTCATCGCAATGAGGCCTACGCTGATAAAGGAAATTTCATCCGTTCAAAACGCGGAAGAAGCTTTCCGAGAAACTTCTTTCTGATCTGTGAATTCATCTCACAGAGTTACAACCTACGCCTCAAGAAGCATTTTGCTAACACTCTTTTCCTGGTATCTGCAAAGTGATATTTGGGAACCCATAGGGGCCCATGATGAAAAAGGAAATGTCCTCAGATAATTACCAGAGAGAAGCGTTCTGAGAGATTGCTTTCTGATGTGTGACATCATCTCACAGAGTTACTCCAGTGTTTTGTGGAACCGTTTCTTAGGACTGTTTCCGTGGATTCCGAGAAGTAATATTTCAGATGGCTTTGAAGAATAGAAGGAGAAAAGAAATATCCTCCAAGAAAAAGCGGAATCAAGCTTTCTGAGAAACTGCTTTGTGATATGTGAATTCATTTCACAATGTTATATCACCCTTTCTCGGGGGAGTTTCCTAGCACTCATTTTGAGGAATCTCAGATGTGATGTCTTGGATATCGTGGAACCGCATGATGAATAAGGAAGTATCCTCCGAGAAACCTGCAGAGAAGCCTTCTCAGAAACTTCTTTGTTGTGGGTGAATTCAGCCCACAGATGTCCATGATTGTTTTCACTGAGAAGCTTGCAAGCAGAGTTTTCGCAGAATCTGCAATTGTACACACGGTGGCGCTCCGAGACCACAAAAAACCTCGTCTTACTAAAGAAAGAAGCTTTCTGAGAAACCGCTTTGTGATGTGTGAATTCAACTCACTAAGTTACAGCTGTATTTCGTGGGGCCGTGGCCTAGCCCTACTTGTGTGGAATCTAAGAACAGATATTCCGGAACCCTTTGAAAACAATGGGGCCAATGGAAATATCTTCCAATAAAAATGAGAAAGAAGCTTTCTGAGAAACTTCTTTGTGATCTGTGAATTCTCCTCACAGAGTTACAACTTAGGCCTCATGAAGCAGTTGGCTACCTCACTTTTCGTGGAATCTACAAAGGGATATTTGGGAGTCTATTGGGTCCCACTGTGAAAAAGGAAATATCATCAGATAATAACTAGAGAAAAGCTTTCTGAGAGATTGCTTTCTGATGTGTGACTTCAGCACACAGAGTTCCACCCTTCCCTTCTTGGAACAGTTTGCTAACACTGTTGTCGTGGATACTGCAAAGTGACATTTGGGAGCTCATTGAGGGCTATGGTGAACAAGGAAATATCTTCAGATAAACACTGGAAAGAAGCCCTCTGGGAAAATGCACTTCGATGTATCAATGCAACTCACAGAGCTACACGTTTCTCTTCAGTGATCAGTTTGCTAACATAGTTTCGTGGAAATCTGCCTCGTGATATTTCTTAATGCAAAGAAGCTAACGGTGTCAAAGGAAATATCCTCAGATGAAAACCAGAAAGAAGCTTTCTTAGAAACTTCTTGTTGATGTGTGAATTCATCTCACAGATTTACACTTATGTTCCGTGCAGCAGTCCATTAACACTGTCTTTGGGGAAACTGAGAAGGGCTTCCTTGGATCGCATTGAGGACTACACTGATAAAGGAAATTTCATCCGTTCAAAACGTGAAAGAAGCTTTCTGAGAAAATTCCTTCTTATCTGTGAATTCATCTCACAGAGTTACAACCTATGCCTCAAGAAGCAGTTTGCTGACACTCTTTTCATGGAATCTGGAAAGTGATATTTGGTAGCCCGTAGGGGCCCATGGTGAAAAAGTAAATGTCCTCACATAATAACTACAGAGAAACTTTCTGTGAGATTGCTTTTTGATGTGTGAGTTCATCACACAGAGTTCCACCCTTCCCTTCTTGGAACTGTTTGCTAACACTGTTCTCGTGGATTCTGCAAATGTATATTTGGGAGCTCATTGAGGGCTAGGGTGAAAAAGGAATTATCCTCACAGAATAACTAAAGAGAAGCTTTCCGAAAAACTGCATTGCCATGTGTGAATGCAACTCACAGAGTTACACGTTTCTCTTCAGTGATCAGTTTGTTAACACAGTTTTCTGGAAACCTGCAATTTGGTATTTCATAGCGCAATGAACCTTACGGTGACAAAGGAAATATCCACAGATGGAAACTGGAAGGAAGCTTTCTTAGAAACTTCTTGGTGAGGTGTGAATTCATCTCACAGAGTTACACTCAGGTTTCCTAAAGCAGTCCATTAACACAGTCTTTGAGGAAGCTGAGAAGGGCTTCCTTGGATCGCATTGAGGCCTACGCTGAATTTCATCCGTTCAAAACGTGTAAGAAGCTTTCTGAGAAACTTCTTTCTGATCTGTGAATTCATCTCACAGAGTTACAACCTATACCTCAAGAAGAAGTTTGCTGACACTCTTTTCGTGGAATCTGGAAAATGATATTGGTAGCCCATAGGGGCCCATGGTGAAAAAGGAAATGTCCTCACATAATAACTACAGAGAAACTTTCTGAGAGAGTGCTTTCTGATGTGTGAGTTCATCACACAGACTTCCACCCTTCCCTTCTTGGAACAGTTAGCTAACAGTGTTCTCGTGGATTCAGCAAAGGTATATTTGGGAGCTCATTGAGGGCTAGGGTGAAAAAGGAATTATCCTCACAGAATAACTAAAGAGAAGCTTTCCGAGAAACTGCATTGCCATGTGTGAATGCATCTTACAGAGTTACGCGTTTCTCTTCAGTGATCAGTTTGCTAACACAGATTTCTGGAAATCTGCAATTTCGTATGTCATAGCGCAATGAACCTTACGGTGACAAAGGAATTATCCACAGATGAAAACTGGAAAGAAGGTTTCTTAGAAACTTCTTGGTGATGTGTGAATTCATCTCACAGAGTTACACTTATGTTTCGTGGAGCAGTCCATTAACACTCTCTTCGAGGAAGCTGAGAAGGGCTTCCTTGGATCGCATTGACTCCTACGCTGATAAAGGAAATTTCATCCGTTCAAAACCTGTAGGAAGCTTTCTGAGAAAATTCTTTCTGATCTGTGAATTCATCTCACAGAGTTACAACCTATGCCTCAAGAAGCAGTTTGCACACACACTTTTCGTGGAATCTTGAAAGTGATATTTGGTAGCCCCTAGGGGCCCATGGTGAAAAAGGAAATGTCCTCACATCATAAATACAGAGAAACTTTCTGAGAGATTGCTTTCTGATATGTGACTTCGTCACACAGAGTTCCACCCTTCCCTTCTTGGAACAGTTTGACAACACTGTTCTCGTGGATTCCGCAAATGTATATTTGGGAACTCACTGAGGTCTAGGGTGAAAAAAGAATTATCCTCACAGAATAACTAAAGAGAAACTTTCCGAGAAACTGCATTGCCATGTGGGAATGCAACTCACAGAGTTACACGTTTGTCTTCAGTGATCAGTTTGTTAACAGTTTTCTGGAATTCGGCAATTTGCGATTTCATAGCGTAATGAACCTGACGTTGACAAAAGAAATATCCACAGATGAGAACTAGATAGAAGCTTTCTTAGAAACTTCTTGGTGAGGTGTGAATTCGTCTCACAGAATTACACTTATATTTCTTGAAGCAGTCCATTAACACTGTCTTTGAGGAAGCTGAGAAGGGCTACGTTAGATCGCATTGAGGCCGACGGTGATAAAGGAAATTTCATCCGTTCAAAACGTTAAAGAAGCTTTCTGAGAAACTTCTTTCTGATCTGTGAATTCATCTCACAGAGTTACAACCTATGCCTCAAGAAGCAGTTTGCTAACACTCTTTTCGTGCAATCTGGAAAGTGATATTTGGTAGCCCATAGGGGCCCGTGGTGAAAAAGGAAATGTCCTCACATAATCACTACAGAGAAACTTTCTGAGAGATTGCTTTCTGATGTGTGACTTCATCACACAGAGTTCCACCCTTCCCTTCTTGGAACAGTTTGCTAACACTGTTCTCGTGGATTCTGCAAAGGTATATTTGGGAACTCATTGAGGACTAGGGTGAAAAAGGAATTATCCTCACAGAATAACTAAATAGAAGCTTTCTGAGAAACCGCATTGCCATGTGTGAATGCAACTCACAGAGTTACACGTTTCTCTTCAGCGATCAGTTTGCTAACACAGTTTTCTAAAAATCTGCAATTTGGTATTTCATAGCGCAATGAACCTTAGGGTGAGAAAGGAAATATCCACAGATGAAAACTGGAAAGAGGCTTTCTTAGAGACTTCTTGGTGATGTGTGAATTCATCTCACAGAGTTACACTTATGTTTCGTGGAGGAGTCCATTAACACTGTCTTTGAGGAAGCTGAGAAGGGCTTCCTTGCATCTCTTTGAGGCCTACGCTGATAAAGGAAATTTCATCCGTTCAAAACGTGAAAGAAGCTTTCTGAGAAACTTCTTTCTGATCTGTGAATTCATCTCACAGAGATACAGCCTATGCCTCAAGAAGCAGTTTGCTAACACTCTTTTCGTGGACTCTGGAAAGTGATATTTGGTAGCCCATAGGGGCCCATGGTGAAAAAGGAAATGTCATCACATAACAACTACAGAGAAACTTTCTGAGAGATTGCTTTCTGATGTGTGACTTCATCACACAGAGTTCCACCCTTTCCTTCTTGGAACAGTTTGCTAACACTGTTGTCGTGGATTCTGCAAAGGTATATTTGGGAGCTCATTGAGGGCGAGGGTGAAAAAGGAATTATCCTCACAGAATAACTAAAGAGAAGCTTTCCGAGAAACTGCATTGCCATGTGTTAATGCCACTCACAGAGTTACACGTTTCTCTTCAGTGATCAGTTTGTTAACACAGTTCTCTGGAAATCTGCAATTTGGTATTTCATAGCGCAATGAACCTTAGGGTGACAAAGGAAATATCCACAGATGAAAAGTGGAAAGAAGTTTTCTTGGAAACTTCTTGGTGATGTGTGAATTCATCTCACAGAGTTACACTTATGTTTCGTGGAGCAGTCCATTAACACTGTCATTGAGGAAGCTGAGAAGGGCTTCCTTGGATCGCATTGAGGCCTACGCTCATAAAGGAAATTTCATCCGTTCAAAACGAGAAAGGAGCATTCTGAGAAACTTCTTTCTGATCTGTGAATTCATCTCACAGAGTTACAACCTATGCCTCAAGAAGCAGTTTGCTAACACTCATTTCGTGGAATCTGGAAAGTGATATTTGGTAGCCCATAGGGGCCCATGGTGAAAAAGGAAATGTCCTCACATAATAACTACAGAGAAACTTTCTGAGAGATTGCTTTCTGATGTGCGACTTCATCACACAGAGTTCCACTCTTCCCTTCTTGGAACAGTTTGCTAACCCTGTTCTCGTGGAGTCTGCAAAGGTATATTTGGGAACTCATTGAGGGCTAGGGTGAAAAAGGAATTATCCTCACATAATAACTAAAGAGAAGCATTCTGAGAAACCGCATTGCCATGTGTGAATGCAACTCACAGAGTTATACGTTTCTCTTCAGTGATCAGTTTGTTAACACAGCTTTCTGGAAATCTGCAATTTGGTATTTCATAGGGCAATGAACCTTACGGTGACAAAGGAAATATCCACAGAAGAAAACTGGAAAGAAGCTTTCTTTGAAACTTCTTGGTGATGTGTGAATTCAGCTCACAGAGTTACACTTATGTTTCGTGGAGCAGTCCATTAACACTGTCTTTGGGGAAGCTGAGAAGGGCTTCCTTGGATCGCATTGAGGCCTACCCTGATAAAGGAAGTTTCATCCGTTCAAAACGTGAAAGAAGCTTTTTGAGAAACTTCTTTCTGATCTGTGAATTCATCTCACAGAGTTACAACATATGCCTCAAGAAGCAGTTTGCTAACACTCTTTTCGTGGAATCTGAAAAGTGATATTTGGTAGCCCTTAGGGGCCCATGGTGAAAAAGCAAATTTCCTCACATGATCACTACAGAGAAACCTTCTGAGAGATTGCTTTCTGATGTGTGACTTCATCACACAGAATTCCACCCTTCCCTTCTTGGAACAGTTTGCTAACACTGTTCTCGTGGATTCTGCAAAGGTATATTTGGGAGCTCATTGATGGCTAGGGTGAAAAAGGAATTATCCTCACATAATAACTAAAGAGAAGTTTCTGAGAAACTGCATTGCCATGTGTGAATGCGACTCACAGAGTTACAAGTTTCTCTTCAGTGTTCAGTTTGTTAACACAGTTTTCTGGAAATCTTCAATTTGGTATTTCATAGCGCAATGAACCTGACGGTGACAAAGGAAATATCCACAGATGAAAATTGGAAAGAAGCTTTCTTAGAAACTTCTTTGTCATGTGTGAATTCATCTCACAGAGTTATACTAATGTTTCGTGGAGCAGTCCATTGACACTGTCTTTGAGGAAGCTGAGAAGGGCTTCCTTGGATCGCATTGAGGCCTACGCTGATAAAGGAAATTTCATCCGTTCTAAACGTGAAAGAAGCTTTCTGAGAAACTTCTTTCTGATCTGTGAATTCATCTCACAGAGTTACAACCTATGCCTCAAGAAGCAGTTTGCTAACACTCTTTTCGTGCAATCTGGAAAGTGATATTTGGTAGCCCTTAGGGGCCCATGGTGAAAAAGGAAATGTCCACACATAATAACTACAGAGAAACTTTCTGAGAGATTGCTTTCTGATGTGTGAGTTCATGACAACGAGTTCCACCCTTCCCTTCTTGGAACAGTTTGCTAACACTGTTCTCGTGGAGTCTGCAAAGGTATATTTGGGAACTCATTGAGGACTAGGGTGAAAAAGGAATTATCCTCACAGAATAACTAAAGAGAAGCTTTCTGAGAAACCGCATTGCCATGTGTGAATGCAACTCACAGAGTTACACGTTTCTCTTCAGTGATCAGTTTGCTAACACAGTTTTCTAAAAATCTGCAATTTGGTATTTCATAGCGCAATGAACCTTAGGGTGAGAAAGGAAATATCCACAGATGAAAACTGGAAAGAGGCTTTCTTAGAAACTTCTTGGTGATGTGTGAATTCATCTCACAGAGTTACACTTATGTTTCGTGGAGGAGTCCATTAACACTGTCTTTGAGGAAGCTGAGAAGGGCTTCCTTGCATCTCTTTGAGGCCTACGCTGATAAAGGAAATTTCATCCGTTCAAAACGTGAAAGAAGCTTTCTTTGAAACTTCTTTCTGATCTGTGAATTCATCTCACAGAGATACAGCCTATGCCTCAAGAAGCAGTTTGCTAACACTCTTTTTGTGGACTCTGGAAAGTGATATTTGGTAGCCCATAGGGGCCCATGGTGAAAAAGGAAATGTCATCACATAACAACTACATAGAAACTTTCTGAGAGATTGCTTTCTGATGTGTGACTTCATCACACAGAGTTCCACCCTTCCCTTCTTGGAACAGTTTGCTAACACTGTTGTCGTGGATTCTGCAAAGGTATATTTGGGAGCTCATTGAGGGCGAGGGTGAAAAAGGAATTATCCTCACAGAATAACTAAAGAGAAGCTTTCCGAGAAACTGCATTGCCATGTGTGAATGCCACTCACAGAGTTACACGTTTCTCTTCAGTGATCAGTTTGTTAACACAGTTCTCCGGAAATCTGCAATTTGGTATTTCATAGCGCAATGAACCTTAGGGTGACAAAGGAAATATCCACAGATGAAAACTGGAAAGAAGCTTTCTTAGAAACTTTTGGTGATGTGTGAATTCATCTCACAGAGTTACACTTATGTTTCGTGGAGGAGTCCATTAACACTGTCTTTGAGGAAGCTGAGAAGGGCTTCCTTGGATCGCTCTGCGGCCTACGCTGATAAAGGAAATTTCATCCGTTCAAAACGTGAAAGAAGCTTTCTGAGAAACTTCTTTCTGATCTGTGAATTCATCTCACAGAGATACAGCCTATGCCTCAAGAAGCAGTTTGCTAACATTCTTTTCGTGGACTCTGGAAAGTGATATTTGGTAGCCCATAGGGGCCAATGGTGAAAAAGGAAATGTCATCACATAACAACTACATAGAAACTTTCTGAGAGATTGCTTTCTGATGTGTGACTTCATCACACAGAATTCCACCCTTCCCTTCTTGGAAGAGTTTGCTAACACTGTTCTCGTGGATTCTGCAAAGGAATATTTGGGAGCTCATTGAGGGCTAGGGTGAAAAAGGAATTATCCTCACATAATAACTAAGGAGAAGTTTCTGAGAAACTGCATTGCCATGTGTGAATGCAACTCACAGAGTTACAAGTTTCTCTTCAGTGTTCAGTTTGTTAACACAGTTTTCTGGAAATCTTCAATTTGGTATTTCATAGCGCAATGAACCTTACGGTGACAAAGGAAATATCCACAGATGAAAATTGGAAAGAAGCTTTATTAGAAACTTCTTGGTCATGTGTGAATTCATCTCACAGAGTTACACTAATGTTTCGTGGAGCAGTCCATTAACACTGTCTTTGAGGAAGCTGAGAAGGGCTTCCTTGGATCGCATTGAGGCCGACGCTGATAAAGGAAATTTCTTCCGTTCTAAACGTGAAAGAAGCTTTCTGAGAAACTTCTTTCTGATCTGTGAATTCATCTCACAGAGTTACAACCTATGCCTCAAGAAGCAGTTTGCTAACACTCTTTTCGTGCAATCTGGAAAGTGATATTTGGTAGCCCATAGGGGCCCATGGTGAAAAAGGAAATGTCCTCACATAATAACTACAGAGAAACTTTCTGAGAGATTGCTTTCTGATGTGTGAGTTAATCACACCGAGTTCCACCCTTCCCTTCTTGGAACAGTTTGCTAACACTGTTCTCGTGGAGTCTGCAAAGGTATATTTGGGAACTCATTGAGGGCTAGGGTGAAAAAGGAATTATCCTCACATAATAACTAAAGGGAAGCTTTCTGAGAAACCGCATTGCCATGTGTGAATACAACTCACAGAGTTACACGATTCTCTTCAGTGATCAGTTTGTTAACACAGTTTTCTGGAAATCTGCAATTTGGTATTTCATAGCGCAATGAACCTTAATGTGACAAAGGAAATATCCACAGATGAAAACAGGAAAGAAGCTTTCTTAGAAACTTCTTGGTGATGTGTGAATTCATCTCACCGAGTTACACTGATGTTTCGTGGAGCATTCCATTTACTCTGTCTTTGAGGAAGCTGAGAAGGGCTTCCTTGGAACGCATTGAGGCCTACGCTGATAAAGGAAATTTCATCCGTTCAAAACGTGAAACAATCTTTCTGAGAAACTTCTTTCTGATCTGGGAATTCATCTCACAGAGTTACAACCTATGCCTCAAGAAGCAGTTTGCTGACACTCATTTCGTGGAATCTGGAAAGTGATATTTGGTAGCCCATAGGGGCCCATGGTGAAAAAGGAAATGTCCTCACATAATAACTACAGAGAAAGTTTCTGAGAGATTGCTTTCATATCTGTGATTTCATCACACAGAGTTCCAACCTTCCCTTCTTGGAACAGTTTGCTAACAATCGTCTCGAGGATTCTGCAAAGGTATATTTGGGAGCTCATTGAGGGCTAGCGTGATAAATGAATTATCCTCACAGAATAACTAAAGAGAAGCTTTCTGAGAAACTGCATTGCCATGAGTGAATGCAACTCACAGAGTTACACGTTTCTCTTCAGTGATCAGTTTGTTAACACAGTTTTCTGGAAATCTGCAATTTGGTATTTCATAGCGCAATGAACCTTACGGTGACAAAGGAAATATCCACAGATGAAAACTGGAAAGAAGCTTTCTTAGAAACTTCTTGGTGATGTGTGTATTTACCTCACAGAGTTACACTTATGTTTCGTGGAGCAGTCCATTAACACTGTCTTTGAGGAAGCTGAGAAGGGCTACCTTGGATCGCATTGAGGCATACGCTGATATAGGAAATTTCATCCGTTCAACTCGTGAAAGAAGCTTTCTGAGAAACTTCTTTCTGATCTGTGAATTCATCTCACAGAGTTACAACCTATGCCTCAAGTAGCAGTTTGCTAACACTCTTTTCATGGAATCTGGAAAGTGATATTTGGTTGCCCATAGGGGCCATGGTGAAAAATGAAATGTCCTCAAATAATAACTACAGAAAAACTTTCTGAGATATTGCTTTCTGATGTGTGACTTCATCACATAAGTTCCAGCCTTCCCTCCTTGCAACAGTTTGCTAACACTCTTCTCGTGGATTCTGTAAAAGGTATATTTGGGAGCTCATTGAGGGCTAGGGTGAAAAAGGAATTATCCTCACGTAATAACTAAAGAGAAGCTTTCCGAGAAAATGGTTTTCCATGTGTGAATGCAACTCACAGAGTTACACGTTTCTCTTCAGTGATCCGTTTGTTCACACAGTTTTCTGGAAATCTGCAATTTGGTATTTCATAGTGCAATGAAACTTACGGTGACAAAGGAAATATCCACAGATGAAAACTGGAGAGAAGCTTTCTTAGAAACTTCTTGGTGATGTGTGAATTCATCTCACAGAGTTACACTTATGTTTCGTGGAGCAGTCCATTAACACTGTCTTTGAGGAAGCTGAGAAGGGCTTCCTTGGATCGCATTGAGGCCTACGCTGATATAGGAAATTTCTTCCATTCAAAACGTGAAAGAAGCGTTCTGAGAAACTTCTTTCTGATCTGTGAATTCATCTCACAGAGTTACAACTTTTGCCTCAAGAGGCAGATTGCTAACACTCTTTTCGTGGAATCTGGAAAGTGATATTTGGTAGCCCATAGTGGCCCATGGTGAAAAAGGAAATGTCCTCACATAATAACTACAGAGAAACTTTCTGAGAGATTGCTTTCTGATGGGAGACTTCATCACACAGAGTTCCACCCTTCCCTTCTTGGAACAGTTTGCTAACACTGTTCTCGTGGATTCTGCAAAGGTATATTTTGGAGCTCATTGAGGGCTAGGGTGGAAAAGGAATAATCCTCACATAATAACTAAAGAGAAGCTTTCTGAGAAACCGCATTGCCTTGTGTGAATGCAACTCACAGAGTTAAACGTTTCTCTTCAGTGATCAGTTAGTTAACAGAGTTTTCTGGAAATCTGCAATTTGGTATTTCATAGCGCAATGAACCTTACGGTGACAAAGGAAATATTCACAGATGAAAACAGGAAAGAAGCTTTCCTAGAAATATCGTCGTGATGTGTGAATTCATATCACAGAGTTACACTTATGTTTCATGGAGCAGTCCATTAACACTCTCTTTGAGGAAGCTGAGAAGGGCTTCCTTAGATCGCATTGAGGCCTACGCTGATAAAGGAAATTTCATCCGTTCAAAACGTGTAAGAAGCTTTCTGAGAAACTTCTTTCTGATCTGTGAATTCATCTCACCGAGTAACAACCTGTGCCTCAAGAAGCAGTTTGCTAACACTCTTTTCGTGGAATCTGGAAAGTGACATTTGGTAGCGTTTAGGGGACCATGGTGAAAAAGGAAATGCCCTCACATAAAAACTACAGAGAAACTTTCTGAGAGATTGCTTTCTGATGTGTGACTTCATCACACAGAGTTCCACCCTTCCCTTCTTGGAACAGTTTGCTAACACTGTTCTCGTGGATTCTACAAAGGTATATTTGGGAGCTCATTGAGGTCTAGGGTGAAAAAGGAATTATCCTCACAGAACAACTAAAGAGAAACTTTCTGAGAAAACGCATTGCCATGTGTGAATGCAACTCAGAGAGTTACAGGTTTCTCTTCAGTGGTCAGTTTGTTAACACAGTTTTCTGGAAATCTGCAATTTGGTATTTCATAGCGCAATGAACCTTACGCTGACAAAGGAAATATCCACAGATGAAAAATGGAAAGAAGCTTTCTTGAGAACTTCTTGGTGATGTGTGAATTCATCTCACAGAGTTACACTTATGTTTCGTGGAGCAGTAGATTAGAACTGTCTTTGAGGAAGCTGAGAAGGGCTTCCTTGGATCGCATTGAGGCCTACGCTGATAAAGGAAATTTCATCCGTTCAAAACGTGAAAGAAGCTTTCTGAGAAACTTCTTTCTGATCTGTGAATTCATCTCACAGAGATACAGCCTATGCCTCAAGAAGCAGTTTGCTAACATTCTTTTCGTGGACTCTGGAAAGTGATATTTGGTAGCCCATAGGGGCCAATGGTGAAAAAGGAAATGTCATCACATAACAACTACATAGAAACTTTCTGAGAGATTGCTTTCTGATGTGTGACTTCATCACACAGAATTCCACCCTTCCCTTCTTGGAAGAGTTTGCTAACACTGTTCTCGTGGATTCTGCAAAGGAATATTTGGGAGCTCATTGAGGGCTAGGGTGAAAAAGGAATTATCCTCACATAATAACTAAGGAGAAGTTTCTGAGAAACTGCATTGCCATGTGTGAATGCAACTCACAGAGTTACAAGTTTCTCTTCAGTGTTCAGTTTGTTAACACAGTTGTCTGGAAATCTTCAATTTGGTATTTCATAGCGCAATGAACCTGACGGTGACAAAGGAAATATCCACAGATGAAAATTGGAAAGAAGCTTTATTAGAAACTTCTTGGTCATGTGTGAATTCATCTCACAGAGTTACACTAATGTTTCGTGGAGCAGTCCATTAACACTGTCTTTGAGGAAGCTGAGAAGGGCTTCCTTGGAACGCATTGAGGCCTACGCTGATAAAGGAAATTTCATCCGTTCAAAACGTGAAACAATCTTTCTGAGAAACTTCTTTCTGATCTGGGAATTCATCTCACAGAGTTACAACCTATGCCTCAAGAAGCAGTTTGCTGACACTCATTTCGTGGAATCTGGAAAGTGATATTTGGTAGCCCATAGGGGCCCATGGTGAAAAAGGAAATGTCCTCACATAATAACTACAGAGAAAGTTTCTGAGAGATTGCTTTCTGATCTGTGACTTCATCACACAGAGTTCCAACCTTCCCTTCTTGGAACAGTTTGCTAACAATCGTCTCGAGGATTCTGCAAAGGTATATTTGGGAGCTCATTGAGGGCTAGCGTGATAAATGAATTATCCTCACAGAATAACTAAAGAGAAGCTTTCTGAGAAACTGCATTGCCATGAGTGAATGCAACTCACAGAGTTACACGTTTCTCTTCAGTGATCAGTTTGTTAACACAGTTTTCTGGAAATCTGCAATTTGGTATTTCATAGCGCAATGAACCTTATGGTGACAAAGGAAATATCCACAGATGAAAACTGGAAAGAAGCTTTCTTAGAAACTTCTTGGTGATATGTGAATTCATCTCACAGAGTTACACTTATGTTTCGTGGAGCAGTCCATTAACACTGTCTTTGAGGAAACTGAGAAGCGCTTCCTTTGATCGCATTGAGGCCTACGCCGATAAAGGAAATTTCATCCGTTCAAAACGAGAAAGAAGCTTTCTGAGAAACTTCTTTCTGATCTGTGAATTCATCTCACAGAGTTACAACCTATGCCTCAAGAAGCAGTTTGCTAACACTCTTTTCGTGGAATCTGGAAAGTGATATTTGGTAGCCCATAGGGGCCCATGGTGAAAAAGGAAATGTCCTCACATAATAACTACAGAGAAACTTTCTGAGAGATTGCTTTCTGATGTGTGACTTCATCACACAGAGTTCCACCCTTCCCTTCTTGGAACAGTTTGCTAACACTGTTCTCGTTTATTCTGCAAAGGTATATTTGGGAGCTCATTGAGGGCTAGGGTGAAAAAGGAATTATCCTCACACAATAACTAAAGAGAAGCTTTCTAAAAAACCACATTGGCATGTGTGAATGCAACTCACAGAGTTACACGTTTCTCTTCAGTGTTCAGTTTGTTAACACAGGTTTCTGGAAATCTGCAGTTTGGTATTTCATAGCGCAATGAACCTTACGGTGACAAAGGAAATATCCACAGATGAAAACTGGAAAGAAGCTTTCTTAGAAACTTCTTGGTGATGTGTGTATTTACCTCACAGAGTTACACTTATGTTTCGTGGAGCAGTCCATTAACACTGTCTTTGAGGAAGCTGAGAAGGGCTACCTTGGATCGCATTGAGGCCTACGCTGATATAGGAAATTTCATCCGTTCAACTCGTGAAAGAAGCTTTCTGAGAAACTTCTTTCTGATCTGTGAATTCATCTCACAGAGTTACAACCTATGCCTCAAGTAGCAGTTTGCTAACACTCTTTTCATGGAATCTGGAAAGTGATATTTGGTTGCCCATAGGGGCCATGGTGAAAAATGAAATGTCCTCAAATAATAACTACAGAAAAACTTTCTGAGATATTGCTTTCTGATGTGTGACTTCATCACATAAGTTCCAGCCTTCCCTCCTTGCAACAGTTTGCTAACACTCTTCTCGTGGATTCTGTAAAAGGTATATTTGGGAGCTCATTGAGGGCTAGGGTGAAAAAGGAATTATCCTCACGTAATAACTAAAGAGAAGCTTTCCGAGAAAATGGTTTGCCATGTGTGAATGCAACTCACAGAGTTACACGTTTCTCTTCAGTGATCCGTTTGTTCACACAGTTTTCTGGAAATCTGCAATTTGGTATTTCATAGTGCAATGAAACTTACGGTGACAAAGGAAATATCCACAGATGAAAACTGGAGAGAAGCTTTCTTAGAAACTTCTTGGTGATGTGTGAATTCATCTCACAGAGTTACACTTATGTTTCGTGGAGCAGTCCATTAACACTGTCTTTGAGGAAACTGAGAAGCGCTTCCTTTGATCGCATTGAGGCCTACGCCGATAAAGGAAATTTCATCCGTTCAAAACGAGAAAGAAGCTTTCTGAGAAACTTCTTTCTGATCTGTGAATTCATCTCACAGAGTTACAACCTATGCCTCAAGAAGCAGTTTGCTAACACTCTTTTCGTGGAATCTGGAAAGTGATATTTGGTAGCCCATAGGGGCCCATGGTGAAAAAGGAAATGTCCTCACATAATAACTACAGAGAAACTTTCTGAGAGATTGCTTTCTGATGTGTGACTTCATCACACAGAGTTCCACCCTTCCCTTCTTGGAACAGTTTGCTAACACTGTTCTCGTGGATTCTACAAAGGTATATTTGGGAGCTCATTGAGGGCTAGGGTGAAAAAGGAATTATCCTCACACAATAACTAAAGAGAAGCTTTCTAAAAAACCACATTGGCATGTGTGAATGCAACTCACAGAGTTACACGTTTCTCTTCAGTGTTCAGTTTGTTAACACAGGTTTCTGGAAATCTGCAGTTTGGTATTTCATAGCGCAATGAACCTTACGGTGACAAAGGAAATATTCACAGATGAAAACAGGAAAGAAGCTTTCCTAGAAATATCGTCGTGATGTGTGAATTCATATCACAGAGTTACACTTATGTTTCATGGAGAAGTCCATTAACACTCTCTTTGAGGAAGCTGAGAAGGGCTTCCTTAGATCGCATTGAGGCCTACGCTGATAAAGGAAATTTCATCCGTTCAAAACGTGTAAGAAGCTTTCTGAGAAACTTCTTTCTGATCTGTGAATTCATCTCACCGAGTAACAACCTGTGCCTCAAGAAGCAGTTTGCTAACACTCTTTTCGTGGAATCTGGAAAGTGACATTTGGTAGCGTTTAGGGGACCATGGTGAAAAAGGAAATGCCCTCACATAATAACTACAGAGAAACTTTCTGAGAGATTGCTTTCTGATGTGTGAATTCATCACACAGAGTTCCACCCTTCCCTTCTTGGAACAGTTTGCTAACACTGTTCTCGTGGATTCTACAAAGGTATATTTGGGAGCTCATTGAGGGCTAGGGTGAAAAAGGAATTATCCTCACAGAATAACTAAAGAGAAGCTTTCTGAGAAACCGCATTGCCATGTTTGAATGGAACACACAGAGTTACACGTTTCTCTTCATTGATCAGTTTTTTAACACAGTTTTCTGGAAATCTGCAATTTGTTATCTCATAGCGCAGTGAACCTTACGGTGACAAAGGAAATATTCACAGATGAAAACTGGAAAGAAGCTTTCTTGGAAACTTCTTGGTGATGTGTGAATTCATCTCACAGAGTTACACTTATGTTTCGTGGAGCAGTCCATTAACACTGTCTTTGAGGAAGCTGAGAAGGGCTTCCTTGGATCGCATTGAGGCCTACGCTGATAAAGGAAATTTCATCCGTTGAAAACGTGAAAGAAGCTTTCTGAGAAAATTATTTCTGAGCTGTGAATTAATTTCACAGAGTTACAACCTATGCCTCAAGAAGCAGTTTGCTAACACTCTTTTCGTGGAATCTGGAAAGTGATATTTGGTAGTCCATAGGGGCCCATGGTGAAAAAGGAAATGACCTCACATAATAACTACAGAGAAACTTTCTGAGAGATTGCTTTCTGATGTGTGACTTCATCACACCGAGTTCCCCCCTTCCCTTCTTGGAACAGTTTGCTAACACTGTTCTCGTGGATTCTGCAAAGGTATATTTTGGAGCTCATTGAGGGCTAGGTTGAAAAAGGAATTATCCTCACATAATAACTAAAGAGAAGCTTTCTAAGAAACCGCATTGGCATGTGTGAATGCAACTGACAGAGTTACACGTTTCTCTTCAGTGATCAGTTTGTTAACACAGTTTTCTGGAAATCTGCAATTTGGTATTTCATAGCGCAATGAACCTTACGGTGACAAAGGAAATATCCACAGATGAAAACTGGAAAGAAGCTTTCTTAGAAACTTCTTGGTGATGTGTGAATTTATCTCACAGAGTTACACTTATGTTTCATGTAGCAGTCCATTAACACTGTCTTTGAGGAAGCTGAGAAGGGATTCCTTGGATCGCATTGAGGGCTACGCTGATATAGGAAATTTCATCCGTTCAACTCATGAAAGAAGATTTCTGAGAAACTACTTTCTGATCTGTGAATTCAACTCACAGAGTTACAACCTATGCCTCAAGAAGCAGTTTGCCAACACTCTTTTCGTGGAATCTGAAAAGTGATATTTGGTAGTCCATAGGGGCGCATGGTGAAAAAGGAAATGTCCTCACATAATAACTACAGAGAAACTTTCTGAGAGATTGCTTTCTGATGTGTGACTTCATCACACAGAGTTCCACCCTTCCCTTCTTGGAACAGTTTGCTAACACTATTCTCGTGGATTCTGCAAAGGTATATTTGGGAGCTTATTGAGGGCGAGGGTGAAAAAGGTATTATCCTCACATAATAACTAAAGAGAAGCTTTCCGAGAAACCGCTTTGCCATCTGTGATTGCAACTCACAGAGTTACACGTTTCTCTTCAGTGATCAGTTTGTTAACACAGTTTTTTGGAAATCTGAAATTTGGTATTTCATAGCGCAATGAACTTTACGGTGATAAAGGAAATATCCACAGATGAAAACTGGAGGAAGCTTTCTTAGAAACTTCTTGGTGATGTGTGAATTCATCTCACAGTGTTACACTTATGTATCGTGGAGCAGTCCATTAACACTCTCCTTGAGGAAGCTGAGAAGGGCTTCCTTGGATCGCATTGAGGCCTACGCTGATAAAGGAAATTTCATCTGTTCAAAACGTGAAAGAAGCTTTCTGAGAAACTTCTTTCTGATCTGTGAATTCATCTCACAGAGTTACAACCTATGCCTCAAGAAGCAGTTTGCTAACACTCTCTTTGTGGAATCTGGAAAGTGATATTTGGTAGCCCATAGGGGCCCATGGTGAAAAAGGAAATGTCCTCACATAATAACTACAGAGAAACTTTCTGAGAGATTGCTTTCTGATGTGTGACTTCATCTCACAGAGTTCCACCCTTCCATTCTTGGAACAGCTTGCTAACACTGTTCTCGTGGATTCTGCAAAGGTATATTTGGGAGCTCATTGAGGGCTAGGGTGAAAAAGGAATGATCCTCACATAATAATTAAGAGAAGCTTTCCGAGAAACTGCATTGCCATGTGTGAATGCAACTCACAGATTTACACGTTTCTCTTCAGTGATCAGTTTGTTAACACAGTTTTCTGGAAATCTGCAATTTGGTATTTCATAGTGCAATGAACCTTACGGTGACAAAGGAAATATGTACAGATGAAAACTATAAAGAAGCTTTCCTAGAAACTTCTTGGTGATGTGTGAATTCATCTCACATAGTTACACTTATGTTTCGTGGAGCAGTAGATTAACACTGTCTTTGAGGAAGCTGAGAAGGGCTTCCTTGGATCGCATTGAGGCCTACGCTGATAAAGGAAATTTCATCCGTTCAAAACGTGAAAGAAGCTTTCTGAGAAAATTCTTTCTGATCTGTGAATTCATCTGACAGTGTTACAACTTATGCCTCAAGAAGCAGTTTGCTAACACTCTTTTCTTAGTATCTGGTATGTGATATTTGGTAGCCCATAGGGGCCCATGGTGAAAAAGGAAATGTCCACACATAATCACTACAGAGAAACTTTCTGAGAGATTGCTTTCTGATGTGTGATTTCTTGACACAGAGTTGCACACTTTCCTTCTTGGAACAGTTTGCTAACACTGTTCTCGTGGATTCTGCAATGGTACATTTGGGAGCTCATTGAGGGCTAGGGTGAAAAAGGAATTATCCTCACATAATAACTAAAGAGAAGCTTTCCGAGAAACTGCTTTGCCATGTGTGAATGCTCCTCACAGAGTTACACGTTTCTCTTCAGTGATCAGTTTGTTCACACAGTTTTCTGGAAATCTGCAATTTGGTATTTCATAGCGCAATGAACCTTACGGTGACAAAGGAAATATCCACAGATGAAAACTATAGAGAAGCTTTCTTAGAAACTTCTTGGTGATGTGTGAATTCATCTCACAGAGTTACACTTATGTTTCGTTTAGCAGTCCATTAACACTGTCTTTGAGGAAGCTGAGAAGGGCTTCCATGGATCGCATTGAGACCTACGCTGATAAAGGAAATTTCATCCTTTCAAAACGTGAAAGAAGTTTTCTGAGAAACTTCTTTCTGATCTGTGAATTCATCTCACAGAGTTACAACCTATGTCTCAAGAAGCAGTTTGCTAACACTCTTTCCGTGGAATCTGGAAAGTGATATTTGGAAGCCCATAGGGGCCCATGGTGAAAAAGGAAATGTCCTCACATAATACCTACAAAGAGACTTCTGAGAGATTGCTTTCTGATGTGTGACTTCATCACACAGATTTCCATGCTTCCCCTCTTGGAACAGTTTGCTAACACTGTTCTCGTGGATTCTGCAATGGTATATTTGGTAGTTCATTAACGGCTAGGGTTAAAAAGGAATTATCCTCACATAATAACTAAAGAGAAGCTTTCTGAGAAACTGCATTGCCATGTGTGAATGCAACTCACAGAGTTGCAGGTTTCTCTTCAGTGATCAGTTTGTTAACACAGTTTTCTGGAAATCTGCAATTTGGTATTTCATAGCGCAATGAACCTGACGGTGACAAGATAAATATCCACAGATGAAAACTAGAAGGAAGCTTTCTTAGAAACTTCTTGGTGATGTGTGAATTCATCTCACAGAGTTACACTTATGTTTCGTGGAGCAGTCCATTAACACTGTCTTTGAGGAAGCTGAGAAAGGCTTCCTTGGATCGCATTGAGGCCTACGCTGATAAAGGAAATTTCATCCGTTCAAAACGTAAAAGAAGCATTTTGAGAAACTTCTTTCTGATATTTGAATTCATCTCACAGAGTTACAACGTATGCCTCAAGAAGCAGTTTGCTAACACTCTCTCGTGGAATCTGGAAAGTGATATTTGGTAGCCCTTAGTGGCCCAAGGTGAAAAAGGAAATGTCCTCACATAATAACTACAGAGAAAGTTTCTGAGAGATTGCTTTCTGATATGTGACTTCATCATACAGAGTTCCACCCTTCCCTTCTTGGAACAGTTTGCTAACACTGTTCTCGTGGATTCTGCAAATGTATATTTGGGAGCTCATTGAGGGCTAGGTGAAAAAGGAATTACCTCACATGACAACTAAAGAGAAGCTTTCTGAGAAACTGCATTGCCATGTGTGAATGCACCTCACAGAATTACACGTTTCTCTTCCGTGATCAGATTGTTAACACAGTTTTCTGGAAATCTGCAATTTGGTATTTCATAGCGCAATGAACATTAGGGTGACAAAGGAAATATCCAGAGATGAAAACTAGAAAGAAGCTTTCTTAGAAACTTCTTGGTGATGTGTGAATTCATCTCACAGAGTTACACTGATGTTTGGTGGAGCAGTCCATTAACACTGTCTTTGAGGAAGCTGAGAAGGGCTTCCTTGGATCGCATTGAGGCCTATGCTGATAAAGGAAATTTCATCCGTTCAAAACGTGAAAGAAGCTTTCTGAGAAACTTCTTTCTGATCTGTGAATTCATCTCACAGAGTGACAACCTATGCCTCAAGAAGCAGTTTGCTAACACTCTTTTCGTGGAATCTGGAAAGTGATATTTGTTAGCCCATAGGGGCCCATGGTGAAAAAGGAAATGTCCTCACATAATAACAACAGAGAAACTTTCTGAGAGATTGCTTTCTGATGTGTGACTTCATCACACAGAGTTCCACCCTTCCCTTCTTGGAACAGTTTGCTAACACTGTTCTCGTGGATTCTGCAAAGTTATCTTTGGGAGCTCATTGGGGGCTAGGGTGAAAAAGTAATTATCCTCAGATAACAACTAAAGAGAAGCTTTCTGAGAAACTACATTACCATGTGGGAATGCAACTCACAGAGTTACACGTTTCTCTTCAGTGATTAGTTTGTTAACACAGTTTTCTGGAAATCTGCAATTCGCTATTTCATAGCGCAATGAAACTTACGGTGACAAAGGAAATATCCACAGACTACAACTAGAAAGAAAATTTCTTAGAAACTTCTTGGTGATGTGTGAATTCATCTCACAGAGTTACACTTATGTTTCGTGGAGCAGTCCATTAACACTGTCTTTGAGGAACCTTAGAAGGGCTTCCTTGGATCGCATTGAGGCCTACGCTGATAAAGGAAATTTCATCCGCTCAAAACGTGAAAGAAGCTTTCTGAGAGACTTCTTTCTGATCTGTGAATTCATCTCACAGAGTTACAAACTATACCTCAAGAAGCAGTTGGCTAACACTCTTTTTGTGGAATCTGGAAAGTGATATTTGGTAGCCCATAGGGGCCCATGGTGAAAAAGGAAATGTCCTCACATAATAACTACAGAGAAACTTTCTGAGAGATTGCTTTCTGATGTGTGACTTCATCACACAGAGTTCCACCCTTCCCTTCTTGGAACACTTTGCTAACACTGTTCTCGTGGATTCTGCAAAGGTATATTTGGGAGAACATTGAGGGCTAGGGTGAAAAAGGAGTTATCCTCACATAACAACTAAAGAGAAGCTTTCTGAGAAACTGCATTGCCATGTGTGAATGCAACTCATAGAGTTACACGTTTCTCTTCACTGATCAGTTTGTTAATACAGTTTTCTGGAAATCTGCCATTTGGTGTTTCATAGTGTAATGAATCTGATGGTGGCAAAGGAAATACCCATGGATGAAAACTAGAAAGAAGATTTCTTAGAAACTTCTTGGTGATGTGTGAATTCATCTCACAGAGTTACACTTATGTTTCGTGGGGCAGTCCATTAACACTGTCTTTGAGGAAGCTGAGAAGGGATTCCTTGGATCGCATTGAGGCTTACGCTGATAAAGAAAATTTCATCTGTTCAAAACGTGAAAGAGGATTTTTGAGAAACTTCTTTCTGATCTGTGAATTCATCTCACAGAGTTACAACCTATGCCTAAAAAGCAGTTTGCTAACACTCTTTTCGTGGAATCTGGAAAGTGATATTTTGTAGCCCATAAGTGCCCATTGTGAAAAAGGAAATGTCTTCACATAATAACTACAGAGAAACTTTCTGAGAGATTGCTTTCTGATGTGTGACTTCATCACACAGAGTTCCACCCTTCCCTTCTTGCAACAGTTTGCTAACACTGTTCTCGTGGATTCTGCAAAGGTATATTTGGGAGCTCATTGAGGGCTAGGGTGAAAAAGGAATTATCCTCACATAACAACTGAAGAGAAGCTTTCTGAGAAACTGCATTGCCATGTGTGAATGCAACTCACAGAGTTGCACGTTTCTATTCAGTGATCAGTTTGTTAACACAGTTTTCTGGAAATCTGCAATTTGGTATTTCATAGCGCAATGAACCTTACCATGACAAGGGAAATATCGCAGATGAAAGCTAGAGAGAAGCTTTCTTAGAAAATTCTTGGTGATGTGTGAATTTATCTCACAGAGTTACACTTATGTTTGGTGGAGCAGTCCATTAACACTGTCTTTGAGGCAGCTGAGAAGGGCTTCCTTGGATCGCATTGAGGCCTACGCTGATAAAGGAAATTTCATCCGTTCAAAACGTGAAAGAAGCATTCTGAGAAACTTCTTTCTGATCTGTGAATTCATCTCACAGAGTTACAACCTATGACACAAGAAGCAGTTTGCTAACACTCTTTTCGTGGAATCTGGAAAGTGATATTTGGTAGCACATAGGGGCCCATGGTGAAAAAGGAAATGTCCTCATAATAACTACAGAGAAGCTTTCTGAGAGATTGCTTTCTAATATGTGACTTCATCACACAGAGTTCCCCCCTTTCCTTCTTGGAACATTTTCTAACACTGTTCTCGTGGATTCTGCGAAGATATATTTGGGAACTCATTGAGGGCTAGGGATCAAAAGGAATTATCCTCACATAACAACTAAAGAGAAGATTTCTGAGAAACTGCATTGCCATGTGTGAATGCAACTCAGAGAGTTACACGTTTCTCTTCAGTGATCAGTTTGCTAACACAGTTTTCTGGAAATCTGCAATTTGGTATTTCATAGCGAACGAAACCTTCCAGTGACAAAGGAAATATCCACAGATGAATACTAGAAAGTAGCTTTCTTAGAATCTTCATGGTTATGTGTGAATTCATCTCACAGAGTTACACTTATGTTTGGTGGAGCAGTCCATTAACACTGTCTTTGAGGAAGCTGAGAAGGGCTTCCTTCGATCGCATTGAGGTCTATGCTGATAAAGGAAATTTCATCCGTTCAACACGTGATAGAAGCTTTCTGAGAAACTTCTTTCTGATCTGTGAATTCATCTCACAGAATTACAATCTATGCCTCAAGAAGCAGTTTGCTAACACTCTTTTCGTGGAATCTGGAAAGTGATATTTGGTAGCCCAAAGGGGCCCATGGTGAAAAAGGAAATGTCCTCACATCATAACTACAGAGAAACTTTCTGAGAGATTGCTTTGTGATGTGTGACTTCATCACACAGAGTTCCATCCTTCCCTTCTTGGAACTGTTTGCTAACACTGTTCTCGTGGATTCTGCAAAGGTATATTTGGGAACTCATTGAGGGCTAGGGTGAAAAAGGAATTTTCCTCACATAACAACTAAAGAGACGCTTTCTGAGAAACTGCATTGCCATGTGAGAATGCAACTCACAGAGTTACACGTTTCTCTGCAGTGATCAGTTTGTTAACACAGTTTTCTGGAAATCTGCAATTTGGTATTTCATAGCGCAATGAACCTTACGGTGACAAAGGAAATACCCACAGATGAAAACTAGAAAGAAGTTTTCTCAGAAACCACTTGGTGATGTGTGAATTCATCTCACAGAGTTACACTTATGTTTGGTGGAGCAGTCCATTAACACTGTCTTTGAGGCAGCTGAGAAGGGCTTCCTTGGATCGCATTGAGGCCTACCCTGATAAAGGAAATTTCATCCGTTCAAAACGTGAAAGAAGCTTTCTGAGAAACTTCTTTCTGATCTGTGAATTCATCTCACAGAGTTACAACCTATGCCAAAAGAAGTAGTTTGCTAACACTCTTTTCGTGGAATCTGGAAAGTGATATTTGTAGCCCATAGGGGCCCATGGTGAAAAAGGAAATGTCCTCACATAATAACTACAGAGAAACTTTCTGAGAGATTGCTTTCTGATGTGTGACTTCATCACACAGAGTTCCACCTTTCCCTTCTTGGAACAGTTTGCTAACACTGTTCTCGTGGATTCTGCAAAGGTATATTTGGGAGCTCATTGAGGGCTAGGGTGAAAAAGGAATTATATTCACATAACAACTAAAGAGAAGCTTTCTGAGAAACTCCATTGCCATGTGAGAATGCAACTCACAGAGTTCACGTTTCTCTTCAGTGATCAGTTTGTGAACACAGTGTTCTGGAAATCTGCAATTTGGTATTTCATAGCGCAATGAACCTGACGGTGACAAAGGAAATATCCACAGACGAAAACAAGAAAGAAGCTTTCTCAGAAACTTCTTGGTGATGTGTGAATTCATCTCACAGAGTTACACTTATGTTTAGTGGAGCAGTCCATTAACACTGTCTTTGAGGAAGTTGAGAAGGGCTTCCTTGGATCGCATTGAGGCCTACGCTGATAAAGGACATTTCATCCGTTCAAAACGTGAAAGAAGCATTCTGAGAAACTTCTTTCTGATCTGTGAATTCATCTCACAGAGTTACAACCTATGCCTCAAGAAGCAGTTTGCTAACACTCTTTTCGTGGAATCTGGAAAGTGATATTTGGTAGCCCGTAGGGGCCCATGCTGAAAAAGGAAATGTTCTCACATAATAACTACAGAGAAACTTTCTGAGAGATTGCTTTCTGATGTGTGACTTCATCACACAGAGTTCCACCCTTCCCTTCTTGGAACAGTTTGCTAACACTGTTCTCGTGGATTCTGCAAACGTATATTTGGGAGCTCATTGAGGGCTAGGGTGAAAAAGGAATTATCCTCACATAAAAACTAAAGAGAAGCTTTCTGAGAAACTGCATTGCCATGTTTGAATGCAACTCACAGAGTTACACGTTTCTCCTCAGTGATCAGATTCTTAACACAGTTTTCTGGAAATCTGCAATTTGGTATTTCATAGCGAAATGAACCTTATGGTGACAAAGGAAATGACCACAGATGAAAACTAGAAAGAAGGTTTCTTAGAAACTTCCTGGTGATGTGTGAAGTCATCTCACAGAGTTACACTTATCTTTCGTGGAGCAGTCCATTAACACTGTCTTTGAGGAAGCTGAGAAGGGCTTCCTTGGATCGTATTGAGGCCTACGCCGATAAAGGAAATTTCATCCGTTCAAAAGGTGAAAGAGGCTTTCTGAGAAACTTCTTTCTGCTCTGTGAATTCATCTCACAGAGTTACAACCTATGCCTCAAGAAGCAGTTTGCTCACACTCTTTTTGCGGAATCTGGAATGTGAAATTTGGTAGCCCATAGGGTCCCATGGTGAAAAAGGACATGTCCTCACATAATAACTACAGAGAAACTTTCTGAGAGATTGCTTTCTGATGTGTGACTTCATCACACAGAGTTCCACCCTTCCCTTCTTGGAACAGTTTGCTAACACTGTCTCGTGGATTCTGCAAAGGTATTTTTGGGAGCTCATTGAGGGCTAGGGTGAAAAAGGAATTATCCTCACATAACAACTAAAGAGAAGCTTTCTGAGAAACTGCATTGCCATTGGTGAATGCAACTCACAGAGTTACACGTTTCTCTTCAGCGATCAGTTTGTTAACACAGTGTTCTGGAAATCTGCAATTTGGAATTTCATAGCGCAATGAAACTGAGGGTGACAATGGAAATATCCACAGATGAAAACTAGAAAGAAGCTTTCTCAGAAACTTCTTGGTGATGTGTGAATTCATCTCACAGAGTTATACTTATGTTTCGTGTAGCAGTCCATCAACACTGCATTTGAGGAAGCTGAGAAGGGCTTCCTTGGATCGCATTGAGGCCTACGCTGATAAAGGAAACTTCATCCGTTCAAAACGTGAACGAAGCTTTCTGAGAAACTTCTTTCTGATCTGTGAATTCATCTCACAGAGTTACAACGTATGCATCAAGAAACAGTTTGCTAACACTCTTTTCGTGGAACCTGGAAAGTGATATTTGTTAGCCCATAGGGGCCCATGGTGAAAAAGGAAATGTCCTCACATAATAACTACAGAAAAACTTTCTGAGAGATTGCTTTCTGATGTGTGACTTCATCACACAGATTTCCACCCTTCAATTCTTGGAACAGTTTGCTAACACTGTTCTCGTGGATTCTGCAAAGGTACATTTGGGAGCTCATTTAGGGCTAGGGTGAAAAATGAGTTATCCTCACATAACAACTAAAGAGAAGCTTTCTGAGAAACTGCATTGCCATGTGTGAATGCAACTCACAGAGTTACACGTTTCTCTTCAGTGATCTGTTTGTTAACACAGTTTTCTGGAAATCTGCAATTTGGTATTTCATAGCGCAATGAACCTGACGGTGGCAAAGGAAATACCCACAAATGAAAACTAGAAAAAGCTTTCTTAGAAACTTCTTGGTGATGTGTGAATTCATCTCACAGAGTTACACCTATGTTTCGTGGAGCAGTCCATTAACACAGTCTTTGAGGCAGCTGAGAAGGCTTCCTTGGATCGCATTGAGGCCTACGCTGATAAAGGAAATTTCATCCGTTCAAAACGTGAAAGAAGCTTTCTGAGAAACTTTTTTCTGATCTGCGAATTCATCTCACAGAGTTACAACCTATGCCTCAAGAAGCAGTTTGCTAACACTCTTTTCATGGAATCTGGAAAGTGATATTTGGTAGCCCATAGGGGCCCATGGTGAAAAAGGAAATGTCCTCACATAATAACTACAGAGAAACTTTCTGAGAGATTGCTTTCTGATGTGTGACTTCATCACACAGAGTTCCACCTTTCCCTTCTTGGAACAGTTTGCTAACACTGTTCTCGTGGATACTGCAAAGGTATATTTGGGAGCTCATTGAGGGCTAGGGTGAAAAAGGAATTATATTCACATAACAACTAAAGAGAAGCTTTCTGAGAAACTGCATTGCCATGTGTGAATGCAACTCACAGAGTTCACGTTTCTCTTCAGTGATCAGTTTGTGAACACAGTGTTCTGGAAGTCTGCAATTTGGTATTTCATAGCGCAATGAACCTGACGGTGACAAAGGAAATATCCACAGACGAAAACTAGAAAGAAGCTTTCTCATAAACTTCTTGGTGATGTGTGAGTTCATCTCACAGAGTTACACTTATGTTTCGTGGAGCAGTCCATTAACACTGTCTTTGCGGAAGTTGAGAAGGGCTTCCTTGGATCGCATTGAGGCCTACGCTGATAACGGACATTTCATCCGTCCAAAACGTGAAAGAAGCTTTCTGAGAAACTTCTTTCTGATCTGTGAATTCATCTCACAGAGTTACAACCTATGCCTCAAGAAGCAGTTTGCTAACACTCTTTTCGTGGAATCTGGAAAGTGATATTTGGTAGCCCATAGGGGCCCATGCTGAAAAAGGAAATGTTCTCACATAATAACTACAGAGAAACTTTCTGAGAGATTGCTTTCTGATGTGTGACTTCATCACACAGAGTTCCACGCTTCCCTTCTTGGAACAGTTTGCTAACACTGTTCTCGTGGATTCTGCAAACGTATATTTGGGAGCTCATTGAAGACTAGGGTGAAAAAGGAATTATCCTCACATAAAAACTAAAGAGAAGCTTTCTGAGAAACTGCATTGCCATGTGTGAATGCAACTCACAAAGTTACACGTTTCTCTTCAGCGATCAGTTTGTTAACACAGTTTTCTGGAAATCTGCAATTTGGAATTTCATAGCGCAATGAACCTGACGGTGACAATGGAAATATCCACAGATGAAAACTAGAAAGAAGCTTTCATAGAAACTTCTTGGTGATGTGTGAATTCATCTCACAGAGTTATACTTATGTTTCGTGTATCAGTCCATTAACACTGCATTTGAGGAAGCTGAGAAGGGATTCCTTGGATCCCATTGACGCCTACGCTGATAAAGGAAATTTCATCCCTTCAAAACGTGAAAGAAGCTTTCTGAGAAACGTCTTTCTGATCTGTGAATTCATCTCACAGAGTGACAACCTATGCCTCAAGAAGCAGTTTGCTAACACTCTTTTCGTGGAATCTGGAAAGTGATATTTGGTAGCCCATAGGGGCCCATGGTTACAAAGGAAATGTCTCACATAATAACTACAGAGAAACTTTCTGAGCGATTGCTTTCTGATGTGTGACTTCATCACACAGAGTTCCACGCTTCCCTTCTTGGTACAGTTTGCTAACACTGTTCTCGTGGATTCTCAAAGGTATACTTGGGAGCTCATTGAGGGCTAGGGTGAAAAAGGAATTGTCCTCACATAACAACTAAAGAGAAGCTTTCTGAGAAACTGCATTGCTATGTGCGAATGCAACTCACAGAGTTCACGTTTCTCTTCAGTGATCAGTTTGTGAACACAGTGTTCTGGAAATCTGCAATTTGGTATTTCATAGCGCAATGAACCTGACGGTGACAAAGGAAATATCCACAGACGAAAACTAGAAAGAAGCTTTCTCAAAAACTTCTTGGTGATGTGTGAGTTCATCTCACAGAGTTACACTTATGTTTCGTGGAGCAGTCCATTAACACTGTCTTTGAGGAAGTTGAGAAGGGCTTCCTTGGATCGCATGGAGGCGTACGCTGATAAAGGACATTTCATCCGTCCAAAACGTGAAAGAAGCTTTCTGAGAAACTTCTTTCTGATCTGTGAATTCATCTCACAGAGTTACAACCTATGCCTCAAGAAGCAGTTTGCTAACACTGTTTTCGTGGAATCTGGAAAGTGATATTTGGTGGCCCATAAGGGCCCATGCTGAAAAAGGAAATGTCCTCACATAATAAATACAGAGAAACTTTCTGAGAGATTGCTTTCTGATGTGTGACTTCATCACACAGAGTTCCACCCTTCCCTTCTTGGAACAGTTTGCTAACACTGTTCTCGTGGATTCTGCAAACGTATATTTGGGAGCTCATTGAGGGCTAGGGTGAAAAAGGAATTATCCTCACATAAAAACTAAAGAGAAGCTTTCTGAGAAACTGCATTGCCATGTGTGAATGCAACTCACAGAGTTACACGTTTCTCCTCAGTGATCAGTTTCTTAACACAGTTTTCTGGAAATCTGCAATTTGGTATTTCATAGCGAAATGAATCTTATGGTGACAAAGGAAATGACCACAGATGAAAACTAGAAAGAAGGTTTCTTAGAAACTTCCTGGTGATGTGTGAAGTCATCTCACAGAGTTACACTTATCTTTCGTGGAGCAGTCCATTAACACTGTCTTTGAGGAAGCTGAGAAGGGCTTCCTTGGATCGTATTGAGGCCTACGCCGATAAGGAAATTTCATCCGTTCAAAAGGTGAAAGAGGCTTTCTGAGAAACTTCTTTCTGCTCTGTGAATTCATCTCACAGAGTTACAACCTATGCCTCAAGAAGCAGTTTGCTCACACTCTTTTTGCGGAATCTGGAAAGTGAAATTTGGTAGCCCATAGGGGCCCATGGTGATAAAGGAAATGTCCTCACATAATAACTACAGAGAAAGTTTCTGAGAGATTACTTTCCGTTGTGTGACTTCATCACCCAGAGTTCCACCCTTCCCTTCTTGGAACAGTTTGCTATCACTGTTGTCGTGGATTCTGCAAAGGTATATTTGGGAGCTCATTGAGGGCTAGGGTGAAAAAGGAATTATCCTCACATAACAACTAAAGAGAAGCTTTCTGAGAAACTGCATTGCCATTGGTGAATGCAACTCACAGAGTTACACGTTTCTCTTCAGCGATCAGTTTGTTAACACAGTTTTCTGGAAATCTGCAATTTGGAATTTCATAGCGCAATGAACCTGACGGTGACAACGGAAATATCCACAGATGAAAACTAGAAAGAAACTTTCATAGAAACTTCTTGGTGATGTGTGAATTCATCTCACAGAGTTATACTTATGTTTCGTGTAGCAGTCCATTAACACTGCATTTGAGGAAGCTGAGAAGGGATTCCTTGGATCCCATTGACGCCTACGCTGATAAAGGAAATTTCATCCCTTCAAAACGTGAAAGAAGCTTTCTGAGAAACGTCTTTCTGATCTGTGAATTCATCTCACAGAGTGACAACCTATGCCTTAAGAAGCAGTTTGCTAACACTCTTTTCGTGGAATCTGGAAAGTGATATTTGGTAGCCCATAGGGGGCCATGGTTACAAAGGAAATGTCTCACATAATAACTACAGAGAAACTTTCTGAGCGATTGCTTTCTGATGTGTGACTTCATCACACAGAGTTCCACCCTTCCCTTCTTGGTACAGTTTGCTAACACTGTTCTCGTGGATTCTCAAAGGTATACTTGGGAGCTCATTGAGGGCTAGGGTGAAAAAGGAATTGTCCTCACATAACAACTAAAGAGAAGCTTTCTGAGAAACTGCATTGCTATGTGCGAATGCAACTCACAGAGTTCACGTTTCTCTTCAGTGATCAGTTTGTGAACACAGTGTTCTGGAAATCTGCAATTTGGTATTTCATAGCGCAACGAACCTGACGGTGACAAAGGAAATGTCCTCAGATGAAAACTAGAAAGAAGCTTTCTCAGAAACTTCTTGGTGATGTGTGAATTCATCTCACAGAGTTATACTTATGTTTCGTGTAGCAGTCCATCAACACTGCATTTGAGGAAGCTGAGAAGGGCTTCCTTGGATCGCATTGAGGCCTACGCTGATAAAGGAAACTTCATCCGTTCAAAACGTGAACGAAGCTTTCTGAGAAACTTCTTTCTGATCTGTGAATTCATCTCACAGAGTTACAACGTATGCATCAAGAAACAGTTTGCTAACACTCTTTTCGTGGAACCTGGAAATTGATATTTGGTAGCCCATAGGGGCCCATGGTGAAAAAGGAAATGTCCTCACATAATAACTACAGAAAAACTTTCTGAGAGATTGCTTTCTGATGTGTGACTTCATCACACAGATTTCCACCCTTCAATTCTTGGAACAGTTTGCTAACACTGCTCTCGTGTATTCTGCAAAGGTACATTTGGGAGCTCATTTAGGGCTAGGGTGAAAAATGAGTTATCCACACATAACATCTAAAGAGAAGCTTTCTGAGAAACTGCATTGCCATGTGTGAATGCAACTCACAGAGTTACACGTTTCTCTTCAGTGATCTGTTTGTTAACACAGTTTTCTGGAAATCTGCAATTTGGTATTTGATAGCGCAATGAACCTGACGGTGTCAAAGGAAATACCCACAGATGAAAACTAGAAAAAGCTTTCTTAGAAACTTCTTGGTGATGTGTGAATTCATCTCACAGAGTTACACCTATGTTTCGTGGAGCAGTCCATTAACACTGTCTTTGAGGCAGCTGAGAAGGGCTTCCTTGGATCGCATTGAGGCCTACGCTGATAAAGGAAATTTCATCCGTTCAAAACGTGAAAGAAGCTTTCTGAGAAACTTTTTTCTGATCTGCGAATTCATCTCACAGAGTTACAACCTATGCCTCAAGAAGCAGTTTGCTAACACTCTTTTCATGGAATCTGGAAAGTGATATTTGGTAGCCCATAGGGGCCCATGGTGAAAAAGGAAATGTCCTCACATAATAACTACAGAGAAACTTTCTGAGAGATTGCTTTCTGATGTGTGACTTCATCACACAGAGTTCCACCTTTCCCTTCTTGGAACAGTTTGCTAACACTGTTCTCGTGGATACTGCAAAGGTATATTTGGGAGCTCATTGAGGGCTAGGGTGAAAAAGGAATTATATTCACATAACAACTAAAGAGAAGCTTTCTGAGAAACTGCATTGCCATGTGTGAATGCAACTCACAGAGTTCACGTTTCTCTTCAGTGATCAGTTTGTGAACACAGTGTTCTGGAAGTCTGCAATTTGGTATTTCATAGCGCAATGAACCTGACGGTGACAAAGGAAATATCCACAGACGAAAACTAGAAAGAAGCTTTCTCATAAACTTCTTGGTGATGTGTGAGTTCATCTCACAGAGTTACACTTATGTTTCGTGGAGCAGTCCATTAACACTGTCTTTGAGGAAGTTGAGAAGGGCTTCCTTGGATCGCATTGAGGCCTACGCTGATAACGGACATTTCATCCGTCCAAAACGTGAAAGAAGCTTTCTGAGAAACTTCTTTCTGATCTGTGAATTCATCTCACAGAGTTACAACCTATGCCTCAAGAAGCAGTTTGCTAACACTCTTTTCGTGGCATCTGGAAAGTGATATTTGGTAGCCCATAGGGGCCCATGCTGAAAAAGGAAATGTTCTCACATAATAACTACAAAGAAACTTTCTGAGAGATTGCTTTCTGATGTGTGACTTCATCACACAGAGTTCCACACTTCCCTTCTTGGAACAGTTTGCTAACACTGTTCTCGTGGATTCTGCAAACGTATATTTGGGAGCTCATTGAAGACTAGGGTGAAAAAGGAATTATCCTCACATAAAAACTAAAGAGAAGCTTTCTGAGAAACTGCATTGCCATGTGTGAATGCAACTCACAAAGTTACACGTTTCTCTTCAGCGATCAGTTTGTTAACACAGTTTTCTGGAAATCTGCAATTTGGAATTTCATAGCGCAATGAACCTGACGGTGACAATGGAAATATCCACAGATGAAAACTAGAAAGAAGCTTTCATAGAAACTTCTTGGTGATGTGTGAATTCATCTCACAGAGTTATACTTATGTTTCGTGTATCAGTCCATTAACACTGCATTTGAGGAAGCTGAGAAGGGATTCCTTGGATCCCATTGACGCCTACGCTGATAAAGGAAATTTCATCCCTTCAAAACGTGAAAGAAGCTTTCTGAGAAACGTCTTTCTGATCTGTGAATTCATCTCACAGAGTGACAACCTATGCCTCAAGAAGCAGTTTGCTAACACTCTTTTCGTGGAATCTGGAAAGTGATATTTGGTAGCCCATAGGGGCCCATGGTTACAAAGGAAATGTCTCACATAATAACTACAGAGAAACTTTCTGAGCGATTGCTTTCTGATGTGCGACTTCATCACACAGAGTTCCACCCTTCCCTTCTTGGTGCAGTTTGCTAACACTGTTCTCGTGGATTCTCAAAGGTATACTTGGGAGCTCATTGAGGGCTAGGGTGAAAAAGGAATTGTCCTCACATAACAACTAAAGAGAAGCTTTCTGTGAAACTGCATTGCTATGTGCGAATGCAACTCACAGAGTTCACGTTTCTCTTCAGTGATCAGTTTGTGAACACAGTGTTCTGGAATCTGCAATTTGGTATTTCATAGCGCAATGAACCTGACGGTGACAAAGGAAATATCCACAGACGAAAACTAGAAAGAAGCTTTCTCAAAAACTTCTTGGTGATGTGTGAGTTCATCTCACAGAGTTACACTTATGTTTCGTGGAGCAGTCCATTAACACTGTCTTTGAGGAAGTTGAGAAGGGCTTCCTTGGATCGCATGGAGGCGTACGCTGATAAAGGACATTTCATCCGTCCAAAACGTGAAAGAAGCTTTCTGAGAAACTTCTTTCTGATCTGTGAATTCATCTCACAGAGTTACAACCTATGCCTCAAGAAGCAGTTTGCTAACACTGTTTTCGTGGAATCTGGAAAGTGATATTTGGTGGCCCATAAGGGCCCATGCTGAAAAAGGAAATGTCCTCACATAATAAATACAGAGAAACTTTCTGAGAGATTGCTTTCTGATGTGTGACTTCATCACACAGAGTTCCACCCTTCCCTTCTTGGAACAGTTTGCTAACACTGTTCTCGTGGATTCTGCAAACGTATATTTGGGAGCTCATTGAGGGCTAGGGTGAAAAAGGAATTATCCTCACATAAAAACTAAAGAGAAGCTTTCTGAGAAACTGCATTGCCATGTGTGAATGCAACTCACAGAGTTACACGTTTCTCCTCAGTGATCAGTTTCTTAACACAGTTTTCTGGAAATCTGCAATTTGGTATTTCATAGCGAAATGAATCTTATGGTGACAAAGGAAATGACCACAGATGAAAACTAGAAAGAAGGTTTCTTAGAAACTTCCTGGTGATGTGTGAAGTCATCTCACAGAGTTACACTTATCTTTCGTGGAGCAGTCCATTAACACTGTCTTTGAGGAAGCTGAGAAGGGCTTCCTTGGATCGTATGGAGGCCTACGCCGATAAGGAAATTTCATCCGTTCAAAAGGTGAAAGAGGCTTTCTGAGAAACTTCTTTCTGCTCTGTGAATTCATCTCACAGAGTTACAACCTATGCCTCAAGAAGCAGTTTGCTCACACTCTTTTTGCGGAATCTGGAAAGTGAAATTTGGTAGCCCATAGGGGCCCATGGTGAAAAAGGAAATGTCCTCACATAATAACTACAGAGAAACTTTCTGAGAGATTACTTTCCGTTGTGTGACTTCATCACACAGAGTTCCACCCTTCCCTTCTTGGAACAGTTTGCTATCACTGTTGTCGTGGATTCTGCAAAGGTATATTTGGGAGCTCATTGAGGGCTAGGGTGAAAAAGGAATTATCCTCACATAACAACTAAAGAGAAGCTTTCTGAGAAACTGCATTGCCATTGGTGAATGCAACTCACATAGTTACACGTTTCTCTTCAGCGATCAGTTTGTTAACACAGTTTTCTGGAAATCTGCAATTTGGAATTTCATAGCGCAATGAACCTGACGGTGACAACGGAAATATCCACAGATGAAAACTAGAAAGAAACTTTCATAGAAACTTCTTGGTGATGTGTGAATTCATCTCACAGAGTTATACTTATGTTTCGTGTAGCAGTCCATTAACACTGCATTTGAGGAAGCTGAGAAGGGATTCCTTGGATCCCATTGACGCCTACGCTGATAAAGGAAATTTCATCCCTTCAAAACGTGAAAGAAGCTTTCTGAGAAACGTCTTTCTGATCTGTGAATTCATCTCACAGAGTGACAACCTATGCCTCAAGAAGCAGTTTGCTAACACTCTTTTCGTGGAATCTGGAAAGTGATATTTGGTAGCCCATAGGGGGCCATGGTTACAAAGGAAATGTCTCACATAATAACTACAGAGAAACTTTCTGAGCGATTGCTTTCTGATGTGTGACTTCATCACACAGAGTTCCACCCTTCCCTTCTTGGTACAGTTTGCTAACACTGTTCTCGTGGATTCTCAAAGGTATACTTGGGAGCTCATTGAGGGCTAGGGTGAAAAAGGAATTGTCCTCACATAACAACTAAAGAGAAGCTTTCTGAGAAACTGCATTGCTATGTGCGAATGCAACTCACAGAGTTCACGTTTCTCTTCAGTGATCAGTTTGTGAACACAGTGTTCTGGAAATCTGCAATTTGGTATTTCATAGCGCAACGAACCTGACGGTGACAAAGGAAATGTCCTCAGATGAAAACTAGAAAGAAGCTTTCTCAGAAACTTCTTGGTGATGTGTGAATTCATCTCACAGAGTTATACTTATGTTTCGTGTAGCAGTCCATCAACACTGCATTTGAGGAAGCTGAGAAGGGCTTCCTTGGATCGCATTGAGGCTTACGCTGATAAAGGAAACTTCATCCGTTCAAAACGTGAACGAAGCTTTCTGAGAAACTTCTTTCTGATCTGTGAATTCATCTCACAGAGTTACAACGTATGCATCAAGAAACAGTTTGCTAACACTCTTTTCGTGGAACCTGGAAAGTGATATTTGGTAGCCCATAGGGGCCCATGGTGAAAAAGGAAATGTCCTCACATAATAACTACAGAAAAACTTTCTGAGAGATTGCTTTCTGATGTGTGACTTCATCACACAGATTTCCACCCTTCAATTCTTGGAACAGTTTGCTAACACTGCTCTCGTGGATTCTGCAAAGGTACATTTGGGAGCTCATTTAGGGCTAGGGTGAAAAATGAGTTATCCTCACATAACATCTAAAGAGAAGCTTTCTGAGAAACTGCATTGCCATGTGTGAATGCAACTCACAGAGTTACACGTTTCTCTTCAGTGATCTGTTTGTTAACACAGTTTTCTGGAAATCTGCAATTTGGTATTTCATAGCGCAATGAAACTGACGGTGGCAAAGGAAATACCCACAGATGAAAACTAGAAAAAGCTTTCTTAGAAACTTCTTGGTGATGTGTGAATTCATCTCACAGAGTTTCTCCTATGTTTCGTGGAGCAGTCCATTAACACTGTCTTTGAGGCAGCTGAGAAGGGCTTCCTTGGATCGCATTGAGGCCTACGCTGATAAAGGAAATTTCATCCGTTCAAAACGTGAAAGAAGCTTTCTGAGAAACTTCTTTCTGATCTGTGAATTCATCTCACAGAGTTACAACCTATGCCTCAAGAAGCAGTTTGCTAACACTCTTTTCATGGAATCTGGAAAGTGATATTTGGTAGCCCATAGGGGCCCATGGTGAAAAAGGAAATGTCCTCACATAATAACTACAGAGAAACTTTCTGAGAGATTGCTTTCTGATGTGTGACTTCATCACACAGAGTTCCACCTTTCCCTTCTTGGAACAGATTGCTATCACTGTTCTCGTGGATACTGCAAAGGTATATTTGGGAGCTCATTGAGGGCTAGGGTGAAAAAGGAATTATATTCACATAACAACTAAAGAGAAGCTTTCTGAGAAACTGCATTGCCATGTGTGAATGCAACTCACAGAGTTCACGTTTCTCTTCAGTGATCAGTTTTTGAACACAGTGTTCTGGAAGTCTGCAATTTGGTATTTCATAGCGCAATGAACCTTACGGTGACAAAGGAAATATCCACAGACGAAAACTAGAAAGAAGCTTTCTCATAAACTTCTTGGTGATGTGTGAGTTCATCTCACAGAGTTACACTTATGTTTCGTGGAGCAGTCCATTAACACTGTCTTTGAGGAAGTTGAGAAGGGCTTCCTTGGATCGCATTGAGGCCTACGCTGATAACGGACATTTCATCCGTCCAAAACGTGAAAGAAGCTTTCTGAGAAACTTCTTTCTGATCTGTGAATTCATCTCACAGAGTTACAACCTATGCCTCAAGAAGCAGTTTGCTAACACTGTTTTCGTGGAATCTGGAAAGTGATATTTGGTGGCCCATAAGGGCCCATGCTGAAAAAGGAAATGTCCTCACATAACAAATACAGAGAAACTTTCTGAGAGATTGCTTTCTGATGTGTGACTGCATCACACAGAGTTCCACCCTTCCCTTCTTGGAACAGTTTCCTAACACTGTTCTCGTGGATTCTGCAAAGGTATATTTGGGAGCTCATTGAGGGCTAGGGTGAAAAAGGAATTATCCTCACATAACAACTAAAGAGAAGCTTTCTGAGAAACTGCATTGCCATGTGTGAATGCAACTCACAGAGTTACACGTTTCTCCTCAGTTATCAGTTTCTTAACACAGTTTTCTGGAAATCTGCAATTTGGTATTTCACAGCGAAATGAACCTTATGGTGACAAAGGAAATGTCCACAGATGAAAACTAGAAAGAAGGTTTCCTAGAAACTTCCTGGTGATGTGTGAAGTCATCTCACAGAGTTACACTTATCTTTCGTGGAGCAGTCCATTAACACTGTCTTTGAGGAAGCTGAGAAGGGCTTCCTTGGATCGTATTGAGGCCTACGGCGATAAAGGAAATTTCATCCGTTCAAAAGGTGAAAGAACCTTTCTGAGAAACTTCTTTCTGCTCTGTGATTTCATCTCACTGAGTTACAACCTATGCCTCAAGAAGCAGTTTGCTAACACTCTTTTCGCGGAATCTGGAAAGTGATATTTGGTAGCCCATAGAGGCCCATGGTGAAAAAGGAAATGTCCTCACATAATAACTACAGAGAAACTTTCTGAGAGATTGCTTTCTGATGTGTGACTTCATCACACAGAGTTCCACCCTTCCCTTCTTGGAACAGTTTGCTAACACTGTCTCGTGGATTCTGCAAAGGTATTTTTGGGAGCTCATTGAGGGCTAGGGTGAAAAAGGAATTATCCTCACATAACAACTAAAGAGAATCTTTCTGAGAAACTGCATTGCCATGTGTGAATGCAACTCACAGAGTTTCACGTTTCTCTTCAGTGATCAGTTTGTGAACCCAGTTTTCTGGAAATCTGCAATTTGGTATTTCATAACGCAATGAACCTTACGGTGACAATGGAAATATCCACAGATGAAAACTAGAAGGAAGCTTTCATAGAAACTTCTTGGTGATGGGTGAATTCATCTCACAGAGTTATACTTATGTTTCGTGTAGCAGTCCATTAACACTGCATTTGAGGAAGCTGAGAAGGGATTCCGTGGATCCCATTGAGGCCTAAGCTGATAAATAAAATTTCATCCGTTCAAAACGTGAAAGAAGCTTTCTGAGAAACATCTTTCTGATCTGTGAATTCATGTCACAGAGTGACAACCTATGCCTCAAGAAGCAGTTTGCTAACACTCTTTTCGTGGAATCTGGAAAGTGATATTTGGTAGCCCATAGGGGGCCATGGTTACAAAGGAAATGTCTCACATAATAACTACAGAGAAACTTTCTGAGCGATTGCTTTCTGATGTGTGACTTCATCACACAGAGTTCCACCCTTCCCTTCTTGGTACAGTTTGCTAACACTGTTCTCGTGGATTCTCAAAGGTATACTTGGGAGCTCATTGAGGGCTAGGGTGAAAAGGAATTGTCCTCACATAACAACTAAAGAGAAGCTTTCTGAGAAACTGCATTGCTATGTGCGAATGCAACTCACAGAGTTCACGTTTCTCTTCAGTGATCAGTTTGTGAACACAGTGTTCTGGAAATCTGCAATTTGGTATTTCATAGCGCAACGAACCTGACGGTGACAAAGGAAATGTCCTCAGATGAAAACTAGAAAGAAGCTTTCTCAGAAACTTCTTGGTGATGTGTGAATTCATCTCACAGAGTTATACTTATGTTTCGTGTAGCAGTCCATCAACACTGCATTTGAGGAAGCTGAGAAGGGCTTCCTTGGATCGCATTGAGGCTTACGCTGATAAAGGAAACTTCATCCGTTCAAAACGTGAACGAAGCTTTCTGAGAAACTTCTTTCTGATCTGTGAATTCATCTCACAGAGTTACAACGTATGCATCAAGAAACAGTTTGCTAACACTATTTTCGTGGAACATGGAAAGTGATATTTGGTAGCCCATAGGGGCCCATGGTGAAAAGGAAATGTCCTCACATAATAACTACAGAAAAACTTTCTGAGAGATTGCTTTCTGATGTGTGACTTCATCACACAGATTTCCACCCTTCAATTCTTGGAACAGTTTGCTAACACTGCTCTCGTGGATTCTGCAAAGGTACATTTGGGAGCTCATTTAGGGCTAGGGTGAAAAATGAGTTATCCTCACATAACATCTAAAGAGAAGCTTTCTGAGAAAACTGCATTGCCATGTGTGAATGCAACTCACAGAGTTACACGTTTCTCTTCAGTGATCTGTTTGTTAACACAGTTTTCTGGAAATCTGCAATTTGGTATTTCATAGCGCAATGAAAGTGACGGTGGCAAAGGAAATACCCACAGATGAAAACTAGAAAAAGCTTTCTTAGAAACTTCTTGGTGATGTGTGAATTCATCTCACAGAGTTACACCTATGTTTCGTGGAGCAGTCCATTAACACTGTCTTTGAGGCAGCTGAGAAGGGCTTCCTTGGATCGCATTGAGGCCTACGCTGATAAAGGAAATTTCATCCGTTCAAAACGTGAAAGAAGCTTTCTGAGAAACTTCTTTCTGATCTGTGAATTCATCTCACAGAGTTACAACCTATGCCTCAAGAAGCAGTTTGCTAACACTCTTTTCATGGAATCTGGAAAGTGATATTTGGTAGCCCATAGGGGCCCATGGTGAAAAAGGAAATGTCCTCACATAATAACTACAGAGAAACTTTCTGAGAGATTGCTTTCTGATGTGTGACTTCATCACACAGAGTTCCACCTTTCCCTTCTTGGAACAGATTGCTATCACTGTTCTCGTGGATACTGCAAAGGTATATTTGGGAGCTCATTGAGGGCTAGGGTGAAAAGGAATTATATTCACATAACAACTAAAGAGAAGCTTTCTGAGAAACTGCATTGCCATGTGTGAATGCAACTCACAGAGTTCACGTTTCTCTTCAGTGATCAGTTTTTGAACACAGTGTTCTGGAAGTCTGCAATTTGGTATTTCATAGCGCAATGAACCTGACGGTGACAAAGGAAATATCCACAGACGAAAACTAGAAAGAAGCTTTCTCATAAACTTCTTGGTGATGTGTGAGTTCATCTCACAGAGTTACACTTATGTTTCGTGGAGCAGTCCATTAACACTGTCTTTGAGGAAGTTGAGAAGGGCTTCCTTGGATCGCATTGAGGCCTACGCTGATAAAGGACATTTCATCCGTCCAAAACGTGAAAGAAGCTTTCTGAGAAACTTCTTTCTGATCTGTGAATTCATCTCACAGAGTTACAACCTATGCCTCAAGAAGCAGTTTGCTAACACTGTTTTCGTGGAATCTGGAAAGTGATATTTGGTGGCCCATAAGGGCCCATGCTGAAAAAGGAAATGTCCTCACATAATAAATACAGAGAAACTTTCTGAGAGATTGCTTTCTGATGTGTGACTGCATCACACAGAGTTCCACCCTTCCCTTCTTGGAACAGTTTCCTAACACTGTTCTCGTGGATTCTGCAAAGGTATATTTGGGAGCTCATTGAGGGCTAGGGTGAAAAAGGAATTATCCTCACATAACAACTAAAGAGAAGCTTTCTGAGAAACTGCAGTGCCATGTGTGAATGCAACTCACAGAGTTACACGTTTCTCCTCAGTTATCAGTTTCTTAACACAGTTTTCTGGAAATCTGCAATTTGGTATTCACAGCGAAATGAACCTTATGGTGACAAAGGAAATGTCCACAGATGAAAACTAGAAAGAAGGTTTCCTAGAAACTTCCTGGTGATGTGTGAAGTCATCTCACAGAGTTACACTTATCTTTCGTGGAGCAGTCCATTAACACTGTCTTTGAGGAAGCTGAGAAGGGCTTCCTTGGATCGTATTGAGGCCTACGGCGATAAAGGAAATTTCATCCGTTCAAAAGGTGAAAGAACCCTTTCTGAGAAACTTCTTTCTGCTCTGTGATTTCATCTCACTGAGTTACAACCTATGCCTCAAGAAGCAGTTTGCTAACACTCTTTTAGCGGAATCTGGAAAGTGATATTTGGTAGCCCATAGAGGCCCATGGTGAAAAAGGAAATGTCCTCACATAATAACTACAGAGAAACTTTCTGAGAGATTGCTTCTGATGTGTGACTTCATCACACAGAGTTCCACCCTTCCCTTCTTGGAACAGTTTGCTAACACTGTCTCGTGGATTCTGCAAAGGTATTTTTGGGAGCTCATTGAGGGCTAGGGTGAAAAAGGAATTATCCTCACATAAAACTAAAGAGAATCTTTCTGAGAAACTGCATTGCCATGTGTGAATGCAACTCACAGAGTTTCACGTTTCTCTTCAGTGATCAGTTTGTGAACCCAGTTTTCTGGAAATCTGCAATTTGGTATTTCATAACGCAATGAACCTTACGGTGACAATGGAAATATCCACAGATGAAAACTAGAAGGAAGCTTTCATAGAAACTTCTTGGTGATGGGTGAATTCATCTCACAGAGTTATACTTATGTTTCGTGTTGTAGCAGTCCATTAACACTGCATTTGAGGACGCTGAGAAGGGATTCCGTGGATCCCATTGAGGCCTAAGCTGATAAATAAAATTTCATCCGTTCAAAACGTGGAAAGAAGCTTTCTGAGAAACATCTTTCTGATCTGTGAATTCATGTCACAGAGTGACAACCTATGCCTCAAGAAGCAGTTTGCTAACACTCTTTCGTGGAATCTGGAAAGTGATATTTGGTAGCCCATAGGGGCTCATGGTGAAAAGGAAAGTCCTCACATAATAAATACAGAGAAAAACTTTCTGAGAGATTGCTTTCTGATGTGTGACTTCATCACACAGAGTTCCTCCCTTCCCTTCTTGGAACAGTTGCTAACACTGTTCTCGTGGATTCTGCAAAGGTATATTTTGCGCCTCATTGAGGGCTGGCGCTGTAAAAAGGAATTATCCTCACATAACAACTAAAGAGAAGTTTTCTGAGGAACTGCATTGCCATGTGTGAATGCAACTCACAGAGTTACACGATTCTCTTCAGTGATCAGTTTTTTAACACAGTTTTAGGGAAATCTGCAATTAGATACTTCATAGCGCAATGAAGTTTACGGTGATAGAGAATTATCCTCAGATGAAAAATAGAAAGAAGCTTTCTTAGAAACTTCTTGGTGATGTGTGAATTCATCTCACAGAGTTACACGTATGTTTCGTGGAGCAGTCCATTAACACTGTCTTTCGGGAACCTGAGAAGGGCTTCCTTGGATCGCATTGAGGCCTACGCTGATAAAGGAAATTTCATCCGTTCAAAGGTGAAAGAAGCTTTCTGAGAAACTTCTTTCTGATCAGTGAGTTCATCTCAAATACTTACAAAATAGATGTCAGGAAGCAGTCTGTTAAAACTCTTTATGTGGAAACCTCAAAGTCATATTTGGGAGACAATAGGGGCCCATGGTGAAAAAGGAAATGTCCTCATGTAATAACTAGACAGAAGCTTTCTGAGAGATTGCTTTCCGATGTGCGATTTCATCACACAAATTTCCACCCTTCCCTTCTTGTAACAGTTTGCTAACACGGTTATCGTGGATTCTGCAAAGTATTTCGGACCTTTGAGGGCTATGGTGAAAAAGGAAATATCCTTAGATCAAAACTGGAAAAAA